>NC_084814.1:9027496-9331249 GCF_963583255.1 Pyrus communis | reverse complement strand
TTGAATGCTAGCAAAATCCATATCTTACTTCTCTAGTACCTAAAAAGAAAGAGAACTAAATCAAAAATCAAAAGTAACAACAAACAAAGAAAACAACACTAAGTTAGAAACTAAAACGAAAACAACTAAACCAAAAAAAAAAAAAGAAAAGAACTAAGGGATTAGCAAAGTTGCTAATCCCCGGCAACGGCGCCAAAATTTGATGCGATTTTTTATACGCACACAAATTAAACCCTCTTTTTGTCGATTTGTAGTATAAGTATAAGTAGGGATCGTTCTGGACCGGGGATTAGGAGGGATTGCAAATCTCTTGGAAACTGACTCAAAAACGTAAAATAACAATATGAAATACTAACTTAGACTCAAAGAATGCAAAACTAAAAATAAGAAAGATTAAGACTAAGACTTAAACGAAATATGGGGGGATTGATTTTGGACGAATTTAAACTAAAATGGATAGATTGTAAAGAAAACAAATTGTAAATATGAAATTGACGGAAATGAATGGATGGTATGGCTAGCTAAGGGGTTCATCTCCATACATGTTACACTTGCATAATAAAATGGTTTCCAATTGCATTTCAATAAACCATGAATTCTCAACACCCCGGGTTAATTAGGTCCGCTTAAATTAACCGTCAAGTTTTCCTTAAGTTAATGAATTGGATGATTGCATACGACAACCCAAAGCATTCCTCACAAGTTCCCTACATGAATTGCATAATAGAGAAACAAGCAAGAATCATTAAGCATCATGAAAACTATAAGTGTTGACGAGGCATTCGTTACTATGATTGCATGAAACTTATGCCAAGAATTCGTTTAACACGATTGTTTATAAGCAACCTCCACTACTTGTGAATATAAGTTCATAACGATTAGGTGAAACTCACTTATATTCTAGCGTCATATTCATGCATGAAAATTAAGCGTGCATTCTTAATAAACATACATAAATAAGTTATCAATCAAACGGTTAAACAAATTGAATCCACAACTTATGAAACGCAATTAGAAGTAATCAAATCAAAATGCAAGCATAAACATATATTTCGAATCCCCCCTAGCTAAAGGGGGGTTTAGTTCCTCATACAAAACAAAGAGAATTGAAATTAAACATTGAAATCAAAGAAACGCCTAAACATTCCAACAACTCAAACTTGAATTGTATGAACGTTTAGGCCCTCTTCTCTTCCTCTTTATTGTAGCATAAGGTCTAGGGATAATTGGTTTGGGGGATGGAAGTGTGGAATGGAAAAGGAATTATGGAAATAGGTGAGGAGTGGTGGAGAAAATGGTGCAGAAAATGGAGAGAAACTCACGGCTAGAGAAGGAATGGAGTGTTTGTGTTGTGGTATCTACAATGGAATGAGATGTTCTTTGAATGAATGAATGCAAGGGTATTTATAGGAGTAATGGAGGGAACATGACAGCTAGGAGGTGGGTGGAAATGTGGCTGCAAGTTTGGTGAATGATTATGAGTGAATGCATGTGAATGTGGCTAGGTTGGAAAGCTGGAAATCTGAAAATGCAAATGGGAATGCTGAAATGCAAAGGTGGCCACGGTTTGAATGTGTAAAGTGTGTGTGAATGCATGTGAAGATGCAATAAATAATGCATGTAGGGTTAGGAAATAATGAAGAAATGCATGTGAGTTAAAGAGGGAGAATGTGGTGAAATGATGAAGTAGGAAGGTGGAAATGCATGTGAGATGTTTGGAAAGGAATAAAGAATGAATGGTGGAAATGTGAGTGAATGATGTGCATGTGTGAGAATGCATGTGGAATTAAGAGGAGTATGGAAGTGAAATAAATGAATGATATGTTAAGTGATAAGTGAATGATATGTGGTGAGTGATAAGTGAATGGTTTGATAAGTGATAAATGAATTAGTTTAAAGGGCTAGGGTTTAAGTACATAGAATGGGCCTAAAATAGGTTGGTTTGTATGGCATAATGTGTTTGATTGGGCTAGAGCCATTGTTTTGTGTCTTCAAGTGCATACAAGGCCTTCAAATTCGTCCATCCTCTTGGCTCCATGGATAAGCTATCCAATCCATGCCCAAAAATGCTCCAAATGGCCTCAAAATGCACTTTCTTGCTCCCTAAGCCCTTAGAACCTGAAAACACACAAAAGAAGCATAAATAACTAAAATAACTAAAGAAACATAACGTAAATGTACGAGAACAAGCCATTTAAGTCGCATGAATATGCTCCTATCAATAACGATTAGGTGAAATTCACTTATATTCTAGCGTCATATTCATGCATGAAAATTAAGCGCGCATTCTTAATAAACATTCATAAATAAGTTATCAATCAAACGGTTAAACAAATTGAATCCACAACTTATGAAATTCCAACGAAAGTTAATCAATTCATATTGCAAATATAAACATAGTTTCGAATCACCCCCTAGCTAAAGGGGGTTTAGTTCCTCATAATTTTGAAATCAAAGAAACCCCTAAACATTCCAACAACTCAAACTTGAATTGTATGAACGTTTAGGCACTCTTCTCTTCCATTCTCATACGTACAAAACAAAGAGAATTAAATTTAAACTTTGAAATCAAAGAAACCCCTAAACATTCCAACAACTCAAACTTGAATTGTATGAACGTTTAGGCACTCTTCTCTTCCTCGTTGTTGTAGCACAAGGTCTAATGTGAGCTTTGGGGATTATGTGAAGTGTTTTGGAGGGATGGGAAGTGGTTGGATAGTGGCTGCAATGGAGGAGAAAAACTGCACAGAAATGGAAGGGGATTTGCGGCACAAGGGTTGTGTTTGTGTTGTGAATGGAAAATGAGATGATCTTGAATGAATGAGTGCAAGGGTATTTATAGGAGTAATGGAGGGAACATGACAGCTAGGAGGTGGGTGGAAATGTGGCTGCAAGTTTGGTGAATGATTATGAGTGAATGCATGTGAATGTGGCTAGGTTGGAAAGCTGGAAATCTGAAAATGCAAATGGGAATGCTGAAATGCAAAGGTGGCCACGGTTTTGAGTGTGTTTTGTGTTGGAAAATGCATGTGAATGCATGTGAATGTTGTTTGTGTGAAGTGTGTGTGGGTTAAAGAGTGAATGGTGGTGTAATGATGAAGTGTGATGGCTGAAAATGTCAAGGGAAATGCATGTGATTGCACGGCAAAGAATTTCTGGATGCATGTGTGTTGGTGTGTTGTGTGATTGTTTTGTGGTTGAATGATTAAGTGGCTGAATTAAAGAATGGGAGTGCATGTGGCTTAGGTGGTGTAATGATGAAGTGGGAATTGAAAGAATGTGGTTGGAAAGTGGAAGGGAAGGCACGGCACAAAGGGGGAAGTGTTGGAAATGCATGTGATGCATGCCAATGTTGTCTTTTGGTGCATGTGTGTGTTGAATGGTGTCCTTTAATTATGCACGGTTTAGGGTTGTTAAGGGGAGAGAAATGGGAGTGAATGTGGCTTAATGATGAAGGGGGAAAGCTTGGAAAGCATGTGGCAAGGTTGGTTGCATGATGATGATGCATGTGAGTTGAAATGCATATGTTTAAATGGTTGAAATGTGTAGATGATTATGAGTATGATAAGTGATAAGTGAATGATGTATTAAGTGATAAATGAATGATATGTTAAGTGATAAATGAATGATATGTGGTGAGTGATAAGTGAATGGAAGTGATAAGTGATAAGTGAATGGAAGTGATAAGTGAACGGTTTGATAAGTGAATGATATGATAAGTGAATGCTTATAATAAGTGAATGATATGATAAGTGAATGCTTATAATAAGTGAATGATATGATAAGTGAATGCTTTAAGTGTTTAAAATAGGGAACAAAGCCCTTCCTTGCATGGCAAGGAAGGGAGACACAAGGAAACACACGACAATGTCCTAAGGTTGCAAGGAATGTTGTTTTTGTGTTCTAAAATGCGTAGGAGTCTTCAATGATGCTTAAACATGAGGTCTTTTAGGATTTAACTTTCCTACTTCAAGTCTTTAATTTCGTCCATCCTCTTGGCTCCAAGCATATGATATCCATTCCAATCTCTAATTTGCTCCAAAAGGCTCCAAAAGGCATCCTTTTGCATACCTTGCCCTTAGAACCTGAAAACACACAAAAGAAGCATAAAGGACTAAAATATCTAGAGAAACATAACGTAAATGCACGAGAACAAGCCATTTAAGTTGCATGAATATGCTCCTATCAGTCAGATTCCATGCCGTGGATTGCAAGGATTCCCCCACCCTCATTTCTTGCTCCTATGTCGTGCACTAAGGCTACTTCAAGTGCATCTTCGTTCATTCGATTCAAATGTACCTGTGCCAAAGAATCAACAATGTCAATAGCAAAACAAGAATGGTCCTCAATTGGATATTTAATGGTTTCAGAAAGATTAAAACGAATAATGTCCCCATCAAATTCCATGGTTAATGTTCCCGTAAACACATCTATCTTTGTTCTCGCTGTTTTCATGAATGGACGGCCTAGCAAGATTGGCAATGATGGAGCATGGCTCGAATCCTCCATTTCTAAGACATAAAAATCTGCAGGAAAGATAAGATGATTAACCTGCACTAAAACATCCTCAAGGACTCCCTTGGGATAAGCGTTAGAACGATCGGCCAATTCAATTATAACGCCATCTTGTTTTAACTCACCAAGGTTCATAGATGCATAAATGGAATATGGCATAACATTAATAGAAGCACCTAAATCTAACATGCATTGCTCAAATCTAGTGTTTCCAATTATGCATGGGATAGTAAAGCTCCCTGGATCCTTACACTTTGGAGGTAACTTTCGTTGCAAAACCGCGGATACATTTTCACTTACTTTCACAACTTCTTTGTTTGAAATTCTTTTCCTAGTTGTGCATAACTCTTTTAAAAACTTTGCATACCTGGGCACTTGCTTAATAGCATCAAGTAAAGGAATGTTTACTTGGACTTTTCGAAAGGTATCCAAAATGTCATTTTCGCTTTCTTCCTTCTTCGATTGTGCAAATCTGCGAGGGAAAGGAACATTGGGCAGATTAGTGTTCGAAATCACAACATTTGGGACAACCTTACCTGAGGTGGATGGATGGGAGGTCTTAGATGGCAACGGCATGGGTGGTGCCACCCTTGCCGTAGGGTAATTTTGCTCCTCTTCTTCGATTTGTATCTTCTCATCTTCCTTGTTTCCCACTTCTTTTCCACTTCTTAGTGTGATAGCTTTTGCAGATTCGAAACCACCCTTGGGATTGACCACCGTAGTGCTTGGTAACTTACCATTTTCACGGAATTGTCCCAAAAATTCGGCCATTTGGCCCATTTGCTTCTTTAGCTCATTAACCTCCTTTGCTTGGTTCTGCATTCCCTGCGCCATTGTGGTTAGTAACTGATATGTTTTATCGTCATTCATAGACGTACCTGAGTTGGTTTGGGATGATTGTGCTTAAGGAGGTGGTTGTGGTGCCATTGGCCTTGGAAAGAAACCCGGAGGTTGTCGGAATCAACTTTGTTGGGCATATTGTGGTGCATCTCTCCATCTGAAATTGGGGTGGTCACGCCATCCCTGATTGTATGTATTGGAGAATGGATCACCCCTTGGTTGGTTTTGATTCCCATAGCCCACGGCATTGGCAGATTCCCACCCCTTGGTTGGTTTTGATTCCCATAAGGTGCCTATACACGGCACAAAAGCAAAACACACACACGGTGCAAACTTTAAAAACAAAACAGAAAATAAACAATTTAAACAAGACTCAAGACAAGGGATTAGCAACTTTGCTAATCCCCGGCAACGGCGCCAAAATTTGATGTGTAAATTATGTTGACACACAAATTAAACCCTATTTGTGACAATTGTAGTAATGATGTAAGTAGGGATTGTTCTAACCGGGGATTAACTAGGGGTGCTAATCTAATTTGAATTGACTTAAAAACACAAAAACTAAACTTAAAGACTCTTAACAAGACTACTATGACTCAAAACTGCCTAAAACAATCAAATTGACTCAAACAGAAACTAGAACTTGATTTGGACGAATTTGAAAGTGTTTATGACTCCAAATGCTTAAAAACACAAAATAAAACAGATTTGAATGACTAAGACTCAACAAAATATGGGGGGATTGTGGTTGGACGAATTTAAACTAAATGGGCAGATTGTAAAGAAAACAGATTGTAAGACAAAATTGTGATGAATCAATGGATGATGGAATAGTTAAGGGGTTCTTCTCCACACATGAAATATATGCAACGTAAATCAATTTCCAGTTATCACTTCAATAAGTTATGAACCTCGACACTCCAAGTTAATTAGGTCCGCTTAAATTAACTTTCAGATTTCCCTAGAATCATTGAATTGGATGAATATGCATCGCAAACAAATTATTCCTAACAAATTCTCTATATGAACAGCATGATAAAGACATAAGTTAGAATCATTACGTTCTTTGGAAATCATAAGCATCGACAAGGCATTTGTAACTATGAAAAGCATGATACTTGATGCGAAAATAGTTAAGCACACAAATTAACCCTCTTGTTGTCAAATTGTAGTGAGGATGCAAGTAGGGATCGTTCAGGACCGGGGATTAGGAGGGCTTGCTAAAACCTCTAAACTAACTTAAAAACATAAAAACAAAGTTAAAAACGTTCACAAAGACTCAAAGGACTCAAAACAGCCTAAAAACACTAAATAGGCAGTTTCTGACCTTAAACACAATTTTGGACGAATTTAAGGTTATGGTTTGAATCAAAACACTTTAAAACACAAACTAAACAGATTCTAAACACTCTAGAACAAGAAAGTAAAGGGGGGTTTTGATTTGACGAAAATTGAAATAACAAAACAAGTTATAAAACTAGGCAGATTGTAAAACGAATTTGTGAAACAAGATGATGGATGGATTAGTTAGAGGTCCATTCTCCACACATGACATATTTGTATATGAATCGACTTTCCAATTGCTTTCCACTAACTATGATGCTCAACACCCCAAGTTAATCGTGATGCACTAATTAACCATCGGATTTCCTTATGTTATTGAATTGGATGATGCATGCGACAATTCAAATCATTCTTGATAGGAGCATATTCATGCGACTTAAATGGCTTGTTCTCGTACATTTATGTTATGTTTCTTTAGTTATTTTAGTCCTTTATGCTTCTTTTGTGTGTTTTCAGGATAATAGGACGTGTTTGACGAAAGGATGCATTGTGGAGCGTTTTGGGGCTTTTTGGAGCACTATTGGGCTAAGGATGGATAGCTTATGCTTGGAGCCCAAGTGTTGGATGAAATTGAAGGCCTTGTATGCACTTGAAGACACAAAACAATGGCCCTAACCCAATCACATAACACCTTGCCATGGGCTTAACACAAACACCATTCCTTGCCATGCAAGGATGAGCAATTTGGGTCCATTTCATGTACTTAAACTCTAGCCCAATCCACAATCACTTCAAAGCCATGCAAAACCTTTCAACACCCTTTAATCATCCCCCTTTAAGTTATGATTTTATTTCCTAACCCTACATGCATTATTTATTAGCATCTTCACATGCATTCACACACACTTTACACATTCAAACACTAGCCAAAACCGTGAGCTCCCATTCCCTTATGCCATTTTCAGATTTCCACCCACTAACCTAGTCATCAACATATGCATTCCCTTCACATTCACCCACATGCACTCCCACTCTTTAATCATATGCACTCCCATCATAAATCCATCCCATTTTCAGCCATTACACTTCATCATTGCAGCCACATTTCCAACCCACATGCACATTCAATCATTCACACTTGCACCCTTTATTCTTCATCATTTCAGCCATGTATAAGTAGTCTTGCATTTGCAGAAAATCCACTTCCTTTACACATGCATTCATCATCATCACTCTAGTTTTAATTCACATGCAAAACCATCAACACATGCACCCATCACCAAAACACTTATCTTTGCCGTGAGTTCCCTTGAAATTCCAGCTTTCCCATTCATCATTTCACCAACAATTCAGCCACATTCCACATGCATAACCAACCTAGTGTCACTCCCATTCATTCCCTTTAATCATTCAGCCACCATCATACATTTATTCTCTTCCCAAACACATACACAACCTGCCATCATTCCAGAAAACACACTCAATGTCGTGGGCTTTCAATGCAATTCCAGCATCTTCACATGCAATTCCAGCTTTCACATGCTTTCCTAGCTGTTTGTTCATCATTAATTAGCCACTTGCATGCTTAAACAAACAGCCATTTACACCTTCATTCTCCTATAAAAGCCCTTGCATTCACTCCCCATAACATCTAATTTTTCATTCACAACACTTCACACAACACAACACACAACCCTTGTGCCGCAAATCCCCTTCCATTTCTGTGCAGTTTTTCTCCTCCATTGCAGCTACTATCCAACCACTTCCCATCCCTCCAAAACACTTCACATAATCCCCAAAGCTCACCTTAGACCTTGTGCTACAACAACGAGGAAGAAAAGAGTGCCTAAACGTTCATACAATTCAAGTTTGAGTTGTTGGAATGTTTAGGGGTTTCTTTGATTTCAAAGTTTAAATTTAATTCTCTTTGTTTTGTACGTATGAGAATGGAAGAGAAGAGTGCCTAAACGTTCATACAATTCAACTTTGAGTTGTTGGAATGTTTAGGGGTTTCTTTGATTTCAAGGTTATGAGGAACTAAACCCCCTTTAGCTAGGGGGTGATTCGAAACTATGTTTATATTTGCAATATGAATTGATTAACTTTCGTTGGAATTTCATAAGTTGTGGATTCAATTTGTTTAACCGTTTGATTGATAACTTATTTATGAATGTTTATTAAGAATGCGCGCTTAATTTTCATGAATAAATATGACGCTAGAATATAAGTGAATTTCACCTAATCGTTATGAACTTATATTCACAAGTAGTGGAGGTTGCTTATAAACAATCGCGTTAAATGAATTCTTGGCACTAGTTTCATGCGTATTCCATAGTAACGAATGCCTTGTCAACACTTATAGTTTTCATAATGCTTAATGATCTTTGATTGTATCTTTATTGTGCTTTTCACGTAAAGAACTTTTGGAGAGTGTGGTGAATTGCGTTGCGCTAACCCATCCAATTCATTAACTTAAGGAGAACTTGACGGTTAATTTAAGCGGACCTAATTAACCCGGGGTGTTGAGTTTCACAACTTATCGAAAGACCAACTGAGAATCAATATTGTATGCAAGTGTAACATGTGTGGAGAAGAACCCCTTGGCTATTCCATCATCCATATTTTCATCACATTCATATTTACATTTTGCCTTTAATTATATTTTGTCCATTTAATTTAATATCGTCCAAACACATTTCCCCCATATTTCGTTGAGTCTTAATCATTCGTATTTGTTTTATTTTTGTATCTTTAAGCTTTTGGAGTCATAAACACTTTCAAATTCGTCTAAATCAAGTTCTAGTTTCTATTTGAGTCAATTTGATTGTTTTAAGCAGTGAGTCTTTCAAAGCTATTCTGAGTCATAGTAGTCTTGTCAAGAGTCTTTACATTTAGTTTTTGTGTTTTCAAGTCAATTCAAAATAGATTAGCACCCCTAGTTAATCCCCGGTTAGAACGATCCCTACTTACATCATTACTACAATTGTCACAAATAGGGTTTAATTTGTGTGTGTATAATCGACGTATCAATTCTCCAACGGTCCTCAACATGAATGCATAGAAGAGATACAGTGAGAGATCATTATGCTCTATGAGAATCATAAGTGTTGACGAGGCAATTGTAACTATGAATGCATGATACTCTTGCCAAGAATTCAATTAACGCGATTGTGACTAGCAACCTTCACTACTCATGTTTATAAACTTGTGACGATTAGGTGAAACTTGTTTATGAACTAGCATCAAGTTCATGCATGAAAACTAAGTATGCATCCTTAATCAACATACAAGAACAAGTTTTTAATAAACAGATAATTGAATTGCAATCACAACTTAACACATCACAATTGGAAGAAATCAATTCATATTTCAAACATGTTCATGGCTTCAAACTTTCCCCTAACTAATTAGGGGTTTAGCCACTCATGATTACAACAAACTCAGAGATTAATAACAAAGTAAACATTGAAAACAAGAACGAAGTACACCTAAGAACACTCCAATCTGCGATCATGAAACGTTCAAGGCTTCCTTTCTCTCCTAATTGCTGCGGCACAAGGGTTTTTGGTGAGTTTTGGGGGTTATGGATGATATAGAATGATGTGTTTAGGATAGGGATGGATGTAGGGGACGGCAAGGGTTGATTTTGGGCAGAAAGTATGAAGAATGGTGAAGTATGGATGTGTTAGAGGGAGGGGATGAATTTCTGGCGTGAATGGTGAATGAATGAATCTTTTGTGGCTGCAACAAGGAGGTTTTATTATATGATTTCAGGAATTAAAACCCTAGGTTATTTAGGTAATCAGAATTTAAGTCAAAAGCTTTTAAGAATAGGAAATCCAAATCAGAAAAGTGAAGGAAACTACCTAAAACCCACGGCAAAGGGATTAAACACAAAAGGAATGTGTTTTAATGCAATAGAAGAGGAAAGAACCATCTCCCTTGCACGGCAAGGAAGAGGTAAGTTCAATGGAGGTGCACGGCAAGGCTTTTAAGAAATAGGTAAGTGTTTAATTCCCTAAATCAATTCTAAGAATCAGGAATTAAGTTAAATCCCTTTAGAATAGGTAATTAAAATCAGGAATTAGGGGGAAAAGGCTAAGTCTTGCGGCACAAGGGAGGAAAAGAAAGGGAAAGTGCAAAACTTGCAGATTTTGGGAGAAAAGGAATGTATAGGTTCGGCTAAGAAAAGAGAAAGGCTTTAAAGCCATAAAACACTCCAAGAATGAAGTACACCTAAAACACTCCAATCTGCAAGCATGAAACGTTTTAGGCCTCCTTCCTCTCTAAGTTGCTGCGGCACAAGGGGTTATGGTGAGTTTTGGGGATTATGGATGATGTAGAATGATGTGCTTAGGATAGGGATGGATGTAGGGGACGGCAAGGGTTGTTTTTGGGCAGAAAGTATGAAGAATGGTGAAGTATGGATGTGTTAGAGGGAGGGGAAAAATTTCTGGCGTGAATGGTGAATGAATGAATGAGTTTGTGGCTGCAACAAGGAGGTTTTATTATAAGATTTCAGGAATTAAAACCCTAGGTTATTTAGGTAATCAGAATTTAAGTCAAAAGCTTTTAGAAATAGGAAATCAAATCAGAAAAGTGAAGAAAACTACCTAAAAGTTGCAGCCCAGGAATTAAACACAAAAGGAATGTGTTTTAATGCAATAGAAGAGGAAAGAACCATCTCCCTTGCACGGCAAGGAAGAGGTAAGTTCAATGGAGGTGCACGGCAAGGCTTTTAAGAAATAGGTAAGTGTTTAATTCCTTAAATCAATTCTAAGAATCAGGAATTAAGTTAAATCCCTTTAGAATAGGTAATTGAAATCAGGAATTAGGGGAAAAAGGCTAAGTCTTGCGGCACAAGGGAGAAAAAGAAAGGGAAGGTGCAAAACTTGCAGATTTTGAGAGATAAAGGGAAGGTAAGGTGCAGCAAGAAAAGAGAAAGGCTTTAAAGCCATAAATTTGGAGAGAAAAGGGAAGGTAACTCACGGCACAATTTAGGACATGTCTAGGGCTTCTAGAACATGTGATTTAGGCAACCAACATTATTTGGAAACTTGCACAATTGGAAACCTTTCAAGAATAGAAACTCCCCATAATGGAAACTGGTTTCCAAATCTTGATTCCTCCTTCTTCCTTCGATTCTAGGCTTACTTGGTCTTCAATTTCGTCCAACACTTTGGCTCCAAGCACAAGCTATCCATCCTTAGCCCAAAAATGCTCCAAAAGGCTCCAAAATGCACTTCTTTGCTCCTTTAGCCCTTAGAACCTAAAAACATACGAAAATGGCTTAAAAGACTTAAAGAACTAAGAAATAACAACGTAAATGCACAAGAACAAGCCAACTAAGTCGCCTAAATATGCTCCTATCAAATTCCCCCACACTTAGCTTTTGCTAGTCCTCGAGCAAAACAAAACAACAAAAGAACACAAAACTAGACAAAACAAACAAAAGACAATCTAAACCTTCCAACGTTGCCTCAGGGATTTCCAATGCACATGACATGTTAAAATTCATTATCTCCACAGATTTTAGTCATCTTCCCACTTAACTACATTCTTAATCATAGTCACCACATACTAGTTCACAATTAAGCATTTAAAACCATGTTTTGAATGTAGTAACATGCCTTAGAGAATTTGCTCAATTCCTTACAAGATATGCACTCAATTTTCACTCAGATTTTCTAACTACACACCCTAATCTAGTTATATGTGAGAAGATTGATGTAAACATGAAAACGAACACTCACATATATGTATCACAAGGAAAGCAATTTCTGGAGTTAATAGCATATTTAGATATGATCTCATGAATGGAATGCTACTACTTAGATGCGAGAACCAGTGACACCATATGCTCATACCAAGTTCAAACTGCACAAATTGAAACATATAACACTCAAGATTGAAGTCAAGGGTTGTAATGGGGCTTGGGGTGTTTGGCTAACAAAGAAGGGATATGGAAAACAAGGTTCTTAAAGAAATAGTGAGCAAAGCAATTGAATCAACTTAGAATTCACTTTTGAATGAAAACTTAACGTTTGAACAACAACGGAGAATTTAGATCATTTAGGGCCAGATTTGGTGTTTTGGACCCTTTCTTCAACATTCAACACTTCATCACTCATTCTTACATCTTTTCAAGCTCTTTTTCCTTTCTTTCTTTCTTTTCTTTTCTGTTTTTCTTTTTCATACGTTTTTCACAACTTTTTTTCTTTTCTTTTGAATCTCAAAACATACATATAAACTTAAGAACAAACATTCCCTCCCTGATAGGAGCATATTCATGCGACTTAATTGGCTTGTTCTCGTGCATTTACGTTATGTTTCTTTAGTTATTTTAGTCCTTTATGCTTCTTTTGTGTGTTTGTAGGTCCAAAGGGCTATAGGAGCAAGAAAGTGCATTTTGGTGCATTTTGGAGTAGTTTGGGGCATTAAATGGATTGCATATGCTTAAAGCCAAGTAGATGGACGAAATTGAAGACCAAAGGAGACAATCCCCTTATGCCGTGCCAACCACACACCATTCCATCCATTCATTCAGCCACAAGCAACACCACACACCATTACAATCCCCTTGTGCCGTGCATTACTCACACATTCCAGCCATTCCACACACCATATTCCCTCTTTAAGCCACATGCATTCATCATCAATCACCCTAGCTTTAATTCACATGCAAACACATTCATTTCTAGCACCAAACACCATCATTGCCGTGCATCCCATTCCATCTCCCACTCTTTAATCCATTGCAGCCACATGCACTCCCTTTAATTAATTCAACCTAGCTGTCATTGCACATGCATTCATTATTCATTCACTTTGCATTCCCTTTGCATTCAGCCACATGCACTTATTCTTTCATCATTGCACCACCAATTCAACACATGCACCCATCACCAAAACCACTCCCCTTTGCCGTGCATAACCCACCTTCATTCCAGCCATTCCACAACTTTTCCTAGCTGTTTTGCACATGCATTCCCACATGCATTTCCACCCACATGCACTCATAATCACTCACATACACAACCTGCCATCATTCCAGAAAATCCCCTTTGCCGTGCATTTCCCTTCTAACAATCAGCCATTTCACATGCTCTCCCATCCACTCTCTCCCTATAAAAACCATACACACTTCACACAACATTCAGTCACTCTTCCATATTCAGAAAATCATCCATTCACACAACTTCCCTTGTGCCGTGCCTTCCCTACCAATCCAAACACCATCACTTCCTTCACCATTCCACAAAACCTATCATTCTACATCATCCATAATCCCCAAAACTCACCTTAGACCTTGTGCTACAATAAAGAGGAAGAGAAGCGGGCCTAAACGTTCATACAATTCAAGTTTGAGTTGTTGGAATGTTTAGGTGTTTCTTTTCCTTTGAATTCAATGTTTAATTTCAATTCTCTTTGTTTTGTACGTATGAGGAACTAAACCCCCCTTGGCTAGGGGGGGATTCGAAATATATGTTTATGCTTGCATTATGATTTGATTACTTCTAATTACGTTTCATAAGTTGTGAATTCAATTTGTTTAACTGTTTGATTGATAACTTATTTATGTATGTTTATTGAGAGTGCACGCTTAATTTTCATGCATGAATATGACGCTAGAATATAAGTGAGTTTCACCTAATAGTTATGAACTTATATTCACAAGTAGTGGAGGTTGCTTATAAACAATCGCGTTAAATAAATTCTTGGCATAAGTTTCATGCAATCATAGTAACGAATGCCTCGTCAACACTTATAATTTTCATAGAGCATAATGATCTCTCACTGTACCTCGTCTATGCATTCATGTTGAGGACCGTTGGAGAATGATTTGAATTGTCGCATGCAATCATCCAATTCATTGACATAAGGAAGATTTGAAGGTTAATTAGTGCATCACGGTTAACTTGGGGTGTTGAGAATTCATGGTTTATTGAAAAGCATTTGGAAATCGTTTTATATGCAAGTATAACATGTGTGGAGATGAACCCCTTAGCTAACTTCCCATCCATTCCATTCCATCAAATTCGTTTTACAATCTGCTTAGTTTATTAACTTGTTTTGTTATTTCAATTTTCGTCAAATCAAAACCCCCCTTTACTTTCTTGTTCTTTAGTGCTTAGAATCTGTTTAGTTTATGTTTTAAAGTGTTTTGAATCAAGCCATAATCTTAAATTCGTCCAAAATTGGGTTTAAGGTCAGAAACTGCCTAGTTAGTGTTTTTAGGCAGTTTTGAGTCTTTTGGTTTGTCTTAGTGTTTTAAAGTTTAGTTTTGCATTCTTCGAGTCTAGTTGATAGGAGCATATTCATGCGACTTAAATGGCTTGTTCTCGTGCATTTACGTTATGTTTCTTTAGTTATTTTAGTACTTTAAGCTATTTTCGTGTGTTTGTAGGTTCTAAGGGCAAGGTATGCAAAAGGATGCCTTTTGGAGCAAATTAGAGATTGGAATGGATATCATATGCTTGGAGCCAAGAGGATGGACGAAATTGAAGACTTGAAGTAGGAAAGTTAAATCCTAAAAGACCTCATGTTTGAGCATCATTGAAGACTCCTACGCATTTTAGAACACAAAAACAACATTCCTTGCAACCTTAGGACATTGTCGTGTATTTCCTTGTGTCTCCCTTCCTTGCCATGCAAGGAAGGGCTTTGTTCCCTATTTTAAACACTTAAACCATTCACTTATCATATCATTCACTTAACATATCATTCACCACATATCATTCACCACTTATCATTCACCACATATCATTCACCACTTATCATATCATACACTTATCATATCATTCACTTATCATATCATACACTTAATTAATTAACCCACATGCACCCTTTATTCTTTCATCATTCCAGCCACTCCACATCCCTCACCAAGAAATCATTCAACACATGCATCCATAATCATTCCTACACATGTGCCGTGCATCTCCACAATCCCATTCATCAGCACATGCATTCACATGCATTTCCAACCCACATGTCCCTTTAATTAATTTAACCTAGCTGTCATTGCACATGCATTCCTTTAATTCATCATTGCACCACAAATCATCAACACATGCACCCTTTAATTCATTTCATACACATTCATTTTCAGCCACTTTCACACACCAACAACACCACTCATTGCACATGCCTTCCCCCTCTAATCCACATGCAAACACATTCATAAACAACACCCAATCTGCCCAAAAGCCGTGCATCACACATGCATTTCCAGCTCCCCCCTTTTTGCATTCCCATCCCATTCCACATGCATTCACTTCATCATTGCAGCCACATTTCCACCCACATCCATTTAATTCACATGCTTTCACATGCATTTTTAGCCATGCACATTCACCTTGCATTTGCAGAAAATCCACTTCCTTTGCACATGCATTCATCATCATTACTCTAGTTTTAATTCACATGCAAAACCACCAACACATGCACCCATCTACATTCACTTTCCCTTGCCGTGCACATGCATTTCCTTCATCATTTCACAACCTAATTCACATGCAAACACAATCTGCCATCATTCACACAAAACACCATCATTGCCGTGCACATTCACCTTCATTTCCAGATTGTCCCCTTGCACATGCAGCCACATATTCGTTGCACATGCATTTCTAACCCACATGCATCCTTTAATCATTCAAACATGCAGCCACATTCCCTCCTAGCTATCATGTTCCCCCCATTTCACCTATAAATAAGCATCCATTGCATTCATTCTAACCAGACTCTTCCATTTTCAGAATGTAGACCATCAAACTCCCTTGTGCCGTGCTCTCCCTTACAATCCAAACACCATCCTTCCATTTTCCACCACTCCTCTTCCATTCCTCCACCACTCCCCAAACCATTCACACCATCAAACTATCCTTAGACCTTGTGCTACAACGAAGAGGAAGATAAGAGGGCCTAAACGTTCATACAATTCAAGTTTGAGTTGTTGGAATGTTTAGGTGTTTCTTTGATTTCAATGTTTAATTTCAATACTCTTTGTTTTGTACGTATGAGGAATGGAAGAGAAGAGTGCCTAAACGTTCATACAATTCAAGTTTGAGTTGTTGGAATGTTTAGGTGTTTCTTTGATTTCAAAGTTATGAGGAAATTCGAAATATATGTTTATGCTTGCATTTTGATTTGATTACTTCTAATTGCGTTTCATAAGTTGTGGATTCAATTCGTTTAACTGTTTGATTGATAAGTTATTTATGTATGTCTATTGAGAGTGCACACTTAATTTTCATGCATGAATATGACGCTAGAATATAAGTGAGTTTCACCTAATAGTTACGAACTTATATTCACAAGTAGTGGAGGTTGCTTATAAACAATCGCGTTAAACGAATTCTTGGCATAAGTTTCATGCGTATTCCATAGTAACGAATGCCTCGTCAACACTGATAATTTTCATAGAGCGTAATGATTCTTGCTTGTATCTCTATTATGCAATCATGTAGGGGACTTGTGGGGAATGTTTTGGGTTGTCGTATGCAATCATCCAATTCAATAACGTTAGGAAGATTTGAAAGTTAATTTAAGTGGATCTAATTAACTTGGAGCATTGAGAATTAATGATTTTGTTGAAATGCAATTGGAAATCGTTTTATTATGCAAGTATAACATACGTGGAGATGAACCCCGTAGCTAACTTTCCATCCATTCAATTCCATCAATTTATTCTTTCTTCTTTTGTTTCTGTTTTCATGTTTAATTTAACTTGTTGTTCAATTATGTTAAACATGTGGAACTAATTTCTTTTTAGTTAGAGGCGAATTTGAAGCCATGGACATATGTTGGTTATGATTTGATTTACTCCAGTTATGAATTCATGAACTTTAGATGTGGTTTACTTTTCTGTTTTGATTAAGAACTTGTTTATGTATGTGGGTTGAGGGTCGACACTTAATTTGCATGCCTAAACTTGATGCTAGGATATAAGGAAATTTCACCTAATCGTTATGAACTTATATTCATTAGTAGTAAAGATCGCTAGTCACGATTGTGTTTAGTAAACCCTAGGCTGGATTAACATGCGTATTCCATAGTTAAGAATGCCTAGTCGATGTTTATGATTTCCGTTGAACTTAATGATCTTTGTTGGATGTCTCTATCATGCGTATTCCATGGTTAGGGACTTTGATTAGGAATAATTTGGTTGTAATGCGTATCCCATTCAATCCAATGAATCTAGGGAAATCTGAAGGTTAATTTAAGCGGACCTAATTAACTTGGAGCATTGTCATTCATCGTTTGTTGAAGTCATAACTGGGAGTCAAATTATATGCTTATGTTCATGTGTGGAGAAGGAACCCTCTAACTAGTTTTTTCATCATTCTATTTTATCAATTTCGTTTTTATAATTTGTTTTAATTAGAATCTGTGCATTTAGTTTAAATTCATCCAAAACCAATCCCCCATTTATTTTAAAGTGTTAGATTAGTTAGAAATACATTTAGTTTGTGTTTATAAGTGTTTTGTTTCATTTTGTTTCCCAAATTCGTCCAAAGTACTCAAGGTGCTCAAAACTGCCCAGAAAGTGTTTTTAAGGCAGTTTCGAGTGCTTTGGGTACTGTTTGAGTCTTTTGGTTTGTTTTAGTGTTTTAAAGTTTAGTTTTACATTCTTTGAGTCTAGTTTAGTGTTTTATATTACGTTTTTACGTTTTTGAGTCAGTTTCCAAGTGATTAACAATCCCTCCTAATCCCCGGTCCAGAACGATCCCTACTTATACATATACTACAATTTGACGAAAAGAGGGTTTAATTTGTGTGCGTAAAAATCACGCATCACTAGTATAGTGTTTTATATTGTGTTTTTACGTTTTTGAGTCAAATCCAAGTGATTAACAATCCCTCCTAATCCCCGGTCCAGAACACGATCCCTACTTACATACTTACTACAATTGACAAAAAGAGGGTTTAATTTGTGTGCGTATAATTCTCGCATCACTCCCCCACACTCATTTTCTTGCATAATGTAACTCAAAACGAATTCATTTAAGTCATGCTCACTATCTTTTAAGAACAAAGGTGTGGACTGTCCTAAACTAGGCTAGGTGAGGATAATGTGGGTTAACAAAGAATAAAGGCTAAACAAGGCTCAACGGGGTTAACTTAAACATAAAATGAGGTAGGACACACGGCAATTTGGCTTTGGTGGTGGTCACTACACAACTTCCTCTTGAATATGTGTTATGTAAATCAATAACATGCTTCGAATGAAATGGGCATGAGTTCTAGCATTTGGAACTATATGATGAAACGCCTTCTAAGTAATAACCAAGCAAAGAATAATGAGATCATGCAACGACTTTAGAAAACAATAATGCACAGATTTTTAACTCTCCAAATAACGTTTAGGCTCAAGTCTCACAAGGTTGTAGCGTTTGTTTGAGTTCTGATGTGAAAATTAACTTGACACACAAATTAAACCCTATGGATGACGATTGTAGTATATGAGCAAATAGGGATCGTTCTAGACCGGGGATTAACTAGGGATGCTAATCAATGTGAAATTGACTCAAAAACGTAAAAACAATATTTAGAACACTAAACTAGACTTAATGAATGCAAACCTAAAATTTAAAACACTCAAACAAACTAAAAGACTCAAAACAGCACAAACACACTCAAATCTGCCTAAAAACCACTTTCTGGGCAGTTTTGAGCACAAACACAAATTTGGACGAAATTAAGTTGTAACTTGACTCAAGACTCTTAAAAACACAAACTAAATGTATTTCTAACTAATCTAACACTTTAAAATAAATGGGGGATTGGTTTTAACGAATTTAAAATTAAAACAGAAACTTGGAAACAAAACAGATTCTAAAACCGATTTTGATGAAATAGAATGATGAGAAACTAGTTAGAGGGTTCCTTATCCACACATGAACATATGCATGTAATTTGATTCCCAGTTATGACTTCAACAAACGATGAATGACAAAGCTCCAAGTTAATTAGGTCCGCTTAAATTAACTTTCAGATTTCCCTAGATTCATTGGATTGAATGGGATACGCATTACAACCAAATTATTCCTAATCAAAGTCCCTAACTATGGAATACGCATGATAGAGACATTCAACAAAGATCATTAAGTTCAACGGAAATCATAAACATCGACTAGGCATTCATAACTATGGAATACGCATGTTAATCCAGCCTAGGGTTTACTAAACACAATCATGACTAGCGATTTTTACTACTCATGAATATAAGTTCATAACGATTAGGTGAAATTCCCTTATATCCTAGCATCGAGTTTAGGCATGCAAATTAAGTGTTGACCCTCAACCCACATACATAAACAAGTTCTTAATCAAAACAGAAAAGTAAACCACATCTAAAGTTCATGAATTCATAACTGGAGTAAATCAAATCATAACCAACATATGTCCATGGCTTCAAACTTTCCCCTAACTAATTAGGGGTTTAGCCACTCATGATTACAACAAACTTAGAGAGTAATAACAAAGTAAACATTGAAAACAAGAACGAAGAACACCTAAAAACCCAACAACTCAATCTTGAATTGTATGAACGTTTAGGCCTCTTCTCCTCTAGTTGCTGCAACACAAGGGGTTTTGGTGAGTTTTGGGGGTTTTGGATGATGTAGAATGATGTGTTTAGGGTAGGGATGGATGTAGGGGAAGGCAAGGAGTGTTTTTGGGCAGAAAATATGAAGAATGGTGAAGTATGGCAGTGTTAGAGAGAGGGAATGAATTTCTGGCGTGAATGAATGTGTATGAGAGATGGTTTTCTGAATTGAATCTGAATGAATGTTTTGTGGCTGCAATGGATGCTTATTTATAGGTGAAAAAGAGGGAATATGACAGCTAGGAGGTTGGTGGAAAGCTGGAAATGCAAAGGGGAATGCATGTGGCTGCAAGGTGTGAATGATTATGGGTGCATGTGGGTGGAAATGCATGTGGAATGGCTGATTGTTTATGATGATGTGCACGGCAAGGAGGGGGAGAAATGGGCTGGAATGTGTGGTGGATGATTAAGAGTGCATGTGGGTGTTTGGTGGCTGAAATGATGAAGTGGGAAGTGCATGTGCTGAAATGATAAAGGGGGAAGTGCATGTGGCTGCAATGGTAAAGGATGGGAGTGCATGTGCTTTGACAGCTAGGTTGGTTATGCATGTGGAATGTGGCTGTAATTGATGGAGTAATGCACGGCAAAAGGGATTGTGGTGCAATGATGGTGTTTGTCACGGCAAAGGGGAGTGTTGGGTGATGGGTGCATGTGTTGGCTCAATTACATTGTTGGGAAAACATGTGGATTAGGTGGAAAGAGGTGGGTTATGCACGGCAATGATGGAGAAAGAATGTGTGGATGCATGGTTGTGTTGGTGATGAATGTGAACTCTTTGTTCTTCATTTTCATTTCTTCATCCCTTTATTTATTCCTAGCCTCCTTTGGTCTTCAATTTCGTCCATCTACTTGGCTTTAAGCATATGCAATCCATTCCAATCTCTAATTTGCTCCAAAAGGCTCCAAAAGGCATCCTTTTGCATCCTTAGCCATATGAACCTAGAAACACACGAAAATTGCATAAAGGACTAAAATGACTAAAGAAACACAACGTAAATGCACGAGAACAAGCCAATTAAGTCGCATAAATATGCTCCTATCAAATTCCCCCACACTTAGCTTTTGCTAGTCCTCGAGCAAAACGAAACGAAAGAAACTAAAAACAAACCAAAACACATTCTAAACCTTCCAACATGTATCTCAGGGATTTCAAACGAACATGACACAATATAGAACATCATTCCCTCAACATTTAGCTTACTTTACACTTCAACAAACACTTAATCATAGTTACCACTTATTATTTCACATTTAATCAATTAAAACATCATTTTGAATGTAGTAACATGCCTTAGAGAATTCCCTCAATTCCTTACTAGAATGCACTCAATTTTCACACAGATTTTCTAACTCCACACCCTACACTAGGTATATGTGAGGAGATTGATGTAAATATGAATTCTAACACTCACATATGTTATATCAAAGAAAACATTTTCTGGATTTACGACAATGACATGAATATGATCTCATGAATGGAATGCTACTACTTAGAATGAGAACCAGTGATTCCATATGCTCATACCAAATTCAAACTCCACAAATTGAACACATAACATCAAGATAGAAGTTGAGGGTTGTAACGGGGCTAAGGGTAATGGTTTAACAAAGAAAGGTAAAGTAAAACAAAGGTTCTTAAAGTAATAGGAAGCGAAGTAATGAAATTGACACTTAAACTCACTTTTAATGGCAGAAATCAACTTTTAAACACAAGGGAAGATTCATGCAACAACTAGGGTCAAATTCACTCTTTTGGACCCTTCCTTCAATAACCAATACTTGTGAGATCATTCTCACTTATTTTTCAACTCTTTTTCTTTCTTTTCAACACTTTTCTAATTTCTTTTTATTTTTCCACGAATTTTTTTCTTTTTTTTTTCTTTATTTCATTCTTTGGCCGTGCCCTATTATCTTCCCCCACACTTATTTTCTGCAATATATTGATCAAAAGGAGTTCATTCTAAGTCATGCTTCACTATCTTTTAAGAACAAGGGTATGGAAAGTCCTAATCTAAGCTAGGTGAGGATAATGTGGTTAACAAAGAAAATAAGCTTGAAAAGGCTCAAAAGGGGTAATCCTACAATACATGTGAAAATGGATGGGCTTTTTGGCTTTGGCTTGACTAACAACTTCATCTTATTGTATGTTATGCAATCAATATCATGCTTTGAATGAATTGGGCATGAGTTCTAGTATTTGGAACTATAATGAAATGCATTCCAAGTAGCAACCAAGCAAAGAATGATGAGATCATGCAACGACTTTCGAAAACAAGAAATCACAGATTTATACTCTCCAAAGAACGTTATAGGCTCAAGTCTCACAAGGATGTAGCTTTAGTTTAAGTTCCTTCGTTCAAGCATGTTACAAAAACAGATTTTCTCTTTGTAATTACATGTGAATTCATAAGCTATAACCATAACCAAGCATAAACCAAAGCATAAATCATCTTCCAGCCATGTTTACAACATTCTATAATAGTCATGTAATTTAAAACCAAATCCTCATCATTGTGTTTGAAGGTACCCTAAAACACAAAAATGACTCAAAAACGACTCTTTTTGGTATTTTTTTTCAAACTTTTTCGCATTTTTCTAAGGTTTTCTGTTATATGACACTAAAACACATCAAAACACACTAAAAACACTTTAAAACAGTGAGAAACAACATGTGAAGTGATAGGTGATAAAATCCCACGAATTTCATGCAAAACAGCTTGTTTACCCCCCCCCCCCCCCACACTTAAACCAAACATTGTCCTCAATGTTTCAAACTTAGATTAACACAAAAACAGTCAACTAACACAACTAGCAAACATAACACAAATGGCAAAGTAATAGCAATAAAGAGATAGGTTAGGGACGCAAATCTGGGTTTGGAGTGAAAGTTCCTTCTTCTCGTGTTTCAACACATGGGTTGCCTCCCAAGAAGCGCTTGCTTTAACGTCTTCCAGCCGGACGGTACCTCCGTTTAAGCTTGACTAGGTTCCACGGCATGGAGGGGTACCTCCTCCACGACATGCTCCTCAAACGTCTCGTAATAGGGCTTCAATCGATGCCCATTCACCTTGAATTCTTGATGCGTCCTTGAACTTTTGATTTGCACTGCACCATGAGGGAAAACATTAGTGACAATAAAAGGACCAACCCATTTGGAACGCAACTTACCCGGAAACAACCGAAGGCGAGAATTGAACAACAACACTTTCTGCCCAATAGAGAACGTCTTGGCACGAATCATCTTGTCATGGAATGCCTTCGTTTTCTCCTTGTAAATCCGGGCATTCTCATATGCTTCATTTCGGATTTCATCAAGCTCACACAATTGAAGCTTCCTATGTAAACCTGCGGCATCAAGGTCCATATTGAACGTTTTGACGGCCCAATGTGCACGATGCTCTAGTTCGACGGGAAGATGGCATGGCTTCCCATAGATGAGCCGAAAATGTGACATCCCAATGGGGGTTTTGTAGGCAGTGCGATACGCCCACAATGCATCGTTTAAGCGCAAACTCCAATCCTTCCTTGTAGGCCCCACGGTCTTCTCAAGAATCTGCTTGATTTCCCTATTCGAAACCTCGGCTTGCCCGCTCGTTTGAGGATGATAAGGTGTGGCCACCTTATGCGTGACATTGTATTTCTTGAGCAACGCCTCGATGGTTCGATTACAAAAATGGGAACCTCCATCACTGATTAGCACTCGTGGCATTCCAAACCTTGCAAAAATGTTAGTTTTCACAAAATCTGCAACCACTCGAGAATCATTAGTTCGGGTGGCTTTTGCTTCCTCCCATTTCGACACATAGTCCACAGCAAGCAATATATAAAGAAACCCATGTGACGAAGGAAAGGGACCCATAAAATCAATACCCCAAACATCAAAAATTTCAACACTAAAAATGGGGGTTTGCGGCATTTGTTGTTTAGGACCAATATTGCCCGTTCTTTGGCATCTATCACAAGACATGCAAAATGTTCTAGCATCCCTAAAGATGGTAGGCCAATAGAAACCACATTCTAACACCTTAAGTGCTGTTCTTTGAGAGCCAAAGTGTCCCCCACAAGCATAAGTGTGACAAAAGGTTAGAATAGCATTAAACTCAGAATCGTGCACACACCTACGTATAACTTGGTCAGGGCAATATTTCCATAAATACGGGTCATCCCACACATAAAACCATGCCTCTTTCTTCAATTTATCACATTGGTGTTTAAGTAATTCACTAGGAACATGTTTAGACACCAAATAATTCACCAAATCAGCATACCACGGTTCACTTACGTTGACGGACATCAGTTGCTCATCTGGGAATGTCTCTATGATAGGCACGGCATCCTCCTCATGCACCATACGGCTCAAGTGGTCAGCCACCACGTTTTCACTTCCCTTCTTGTCCCGGATTTCGATATCGAACTCTTGGAGAAGAAGCATCCAACGAATGAGTCGTGGTTTGGCCTCCTTCTTGGTGAACAAATACTTCAATGCTGCATGGTCAGTATAAATAATAACTTTAGTACCAAGCAAATAAGAACGGAATTTATCTAAAGCAAACACAACAGCAAGAAGTTCTTTTTCAGTGGTAGAATAATTCAATTATGCATCATTTAAAGTCCGAGAGGCATAATAGATAACATGTGGCCTCTTTTCCTTCCTTTGCCCCAAAACAGCTCCTAATGCATAATCGGAAGCATCGCACATAAGCTCGAAAGGTAGGCTCCAATCCGGTGGAACAATGATGGGTGTTGTGGTCAACAACTCCTTAAGTAGGTTGAATGATGCCGTGCACTCCTTGGTGAATTCAAACGTCACGTCTTTTTGTAGGAGACAGCAAAGAGGTTGTGCAACCTTCGAGAAATCCTTAATAAACCTACGATAGAATCCTGCATGGCCAAGAAAAGAACGAGCCTCTCTAACCGAAGTTGGAGAGGGTAAGTGACGTACAAGATCTATTTTCGATTTATCAACCTCAATACCGTTTTCAGAGACTATATGACCTAAAACTATGCCTTGTTTAACCATAAAATGAAATTTTTCCCAATTCAAAACAAGGTTAGTTTCCATGCATCTTTTCAAGATTAAAGTAAGATTATGCAAGCAATCATCAAATGAGTCTCCAAAAGCACTAAAATCGTCCATAAATACTTCAATTATCTTTTCAACATAATCGGAGAATATACTTACCATGCATCGTTGGAAAGTGGCCGGTGCATTGCATAAACCAAATGGCATACGACGATATGCAAAAGTACCAAATGGACAAGTAAAGGTGGTCTTTTCTTGATCATCCGGTGCTATGACAATTTGATTATATCCCGAATAACCATCAAGAAAGCAATAAAAAGAATGACCCGCTAACCTTTCAAGC
Organism: Pyrus communis; assembly: GCF_963583255.1. Classification (NCBI taxonomy): domain Eukaryota; kingdom Viridiplantae; phylum Streptophyta; class Magnoliopsida; order Rosales; family Rosaceae; genus Pyrus; species Pyrus communis. The sequence continues at coordinate 9,305,632 of NC_084814.1, read as the reverse complement.
ATTTGATCGATGAATGGCAAAGGGAAGTGATCTTTCTTTGTTGCGGCATTTAGCTTCCTATAGTCAATGCACACCCTCCAACTGGTTTGAATGCGTGTAGGCACAAGTTCATCTTCTTCATTTTTCACCACCGTGACTCCGGACTTCTTGGGAACCACTTGGACCGGTGAAACCCAACAACTATCCGATATGGGATAGATGACACCACAATCAAGCAATTTGATGATTTCCTTCTTCACTACTTCCATCATTGGTGGGTTGAGTCGACGTTGGGCTTCCCTTGATGGTTTGGCGCCTTCTTCCATTAGAATTCGATGCATGCACATGGTAGGACTTATACCCTTGATGTCGGCCAAAGTCCACCCTATGGCCGTCTTGTGCTCTTTGAGAACCCTCACCAACTTCTCCTCCTCTTGTGCCGTGAGTGATGAAGCTATAATGACGGGCAATATGTCTTGCTCGCCCAAAAACACATACTTCAAGTGATTTGGCAACGGTTTGAGCTCAAGTGTAGGTGGTTGTTCTATAGAAGGAAGCAACTTATTAGTCGAAATTGGAATTGAAATTGGACTAGGGGACTTACCTTGGAACCGTGGCAATGACTCTAGGGCTGCCACGGTCTCAATTACATCTTCATCAAAGGCCACGGCATGGGTGTTCAATTGTGTGCCGTGGTTTGTTATGGTGACATCCATGTGATCCTTCATTTCTATGCCATTTGTAATGACCGTTTCAAGTGCATCGCCATGTAATTGATCAAGGTGTGCCTGCGCCAAAGAATCAAGAATATCAATAGAGAAACATGAGTGATCATCATTAGGAAATCTCATAGTTTCAGAAATATTAAAATCAATCACTTCCCCATCGAATTCCATTGTTAAGGTGCCTTTAAACACGTCTATCTTAGTTCGGGCCGTCTTCATGAATGGCCTCCCAAGAAGAATCGGCAAGGATGGAGCATGGGCGGTTTCCTCCATTTCAAGGACATAGAAATCCGTCGGGAAGATCAAATCATTCACCTGCACTAAGACATCTTCCACTACGCCCTTTGGATAGGCATTAGATCTATCGGCCAACTGAATAATCACACCATCATTTTTCAATTCACCAAGGTTCATTGAAGCATAAATAGAGTATGGCATGACGTTAATTTAAGCTCCTAAGTCTAACATAGCATGTTCGAACTTAGTTTGACCAATAATACAAGGGATTGTAAAGCTACCTGGATCTTTGCACTTTGGTGGTAACTTTCTTTGCAGAACAGCGGAAACGTTCTCACTTACCCTTACTACCTCTTTATGTGACGCCCTCTTCCTTGTAGTGCACAATTCCTTCAAGAACTTAGCGTATTTGGGCACTTGCTTTATAGCATCTAGGAGCGGGATATTGACTTGAACTTTCCGAAAGGTCTCTAGAATGTCCTTCTCGGCTTCTTCCTTTTTTGATTGCCTAAACCTGCCAGGAAAGGGCACATTTAGTGGAATAGAACTTGACAAAGTCGAGTTTGGACTTACCTTAGGCGTGTTGGATGGTTTTGGCACAATAGGGGGCTGCGGCAAAGTTTCTTTCACCCTTGCCGTGGCCTTTATTCCTTGTTCCTCCTCTTCTTACAGCAACATGTCCTCTTCTTGACTTGTTTTGGACGGCCTTGAGGTGGTTCCGACCTCCTTACCACTTCTCAACATGATTGCCTTGGCAGATTCGAACCCTCCATTTGGATTGATAATGGTTGAGCTACGGAGCTTGCCTTTGTCTCGGAATTGTCCTACAAACTCCGCAATCTGCCCAATTTGTTTCTCCAAGTGATCCACCCTTTTGTCTTGGTTTTGCATGGCTTTGTTTTGATTTTCTTGCCCCTGAGACAAACTAGTAAGCAACTTAAGAATAGTAGCATTATCTAAAGACGTACCTTGATGGTTTTGGGCGGATTGGGGTTGGGTTTGGTCTAGGCCGTGGGTTTTGGTGTAAAACCCCGGGGGTTGCTGCCTAAAGCCTCCTTGTTGGTAAGGTTGTTGAGGCTCCCTCCACTTGAAGTTTGGATGGTCTCTCCAACCTGGATTGTATGTATTGGAATATGGATCATTCCTTGGTTGATTTTGGCTTGGAAATCCAATGGCGTTTGCACTCTCCCACCGACCAATCTCAATCAATTGAGGGCACTTTTCCGAAGGATGACCTTGAATAGAACATACGCCACATACAATTTGACTATGGATCTTCATTCCTTCGGCCATCTGAGACACAAGAGAAGTAAGATTAGCTAATTGAGTTTGAAGGTCGGATTGAGAACTTACCTCATTCACTTGTTGTCGTGGGGGGTCCCTTTGCCCAAGTCCTTCATATTGTTGTGCATTTAGAGCACGGTTTGCAATTAGGGTTTTGGCTGCCATAGGAGTTTTGTCCACCAATGCACCTCCCGCCGAAGCATCGAGCATTTGCCTTTCAATGGGAAGAAGGCCCTCATAGAAATATTGAAGGAGAAGCTCCTCCTTCATTTGATGTTGAGGACATGATGCAACAAGGGCTTTAAAACGCTCGTAGTATGCCGGAAAAGATTCTCCTTGACTTTGTTGGATTCCGCTAATTTTCTTCCTCAAGAGAATGACTCTTGAAGTAGGGAAGAACTTCTCCAAGAACGCTCTCTTCATGCTTTCCCAAGAAGTAACGGTCCCGGGTGCCAATTCATAAAGCCAATCCTTAGCCTTTTCCACAAGAGAGAATGGAAAAGCTTTCATCTTCATAATATTCCCATCAACGTTAATGGGTGTCATGCTTGAGCATACAACTTCAAACTCCTTCAAATGCTTGTTTGGATCTTCCATGGACAGCCCATGGTACTTTGGAATGTGGTGCAACAAGCTTGACTTCAACTCGAATTCATCGGTCTTGCCTTGGGCAGCCGCGGGGTATTGAATGCATAATGGTGCGGCATTGGCCAACCCCGAGGCCGAAAGCTCTTTAATGGTCCGATTGTCCGCTGCCATAACTTCTTCTTCCACACTTTCAAACTCAGATTCGGCCTCTGAACTTGAACTAGGTTCACTAGGTTCGGGATACCTCCTCTTTCTTCTCAAATCACGTTCAAAATCATCGTTAAAGTCCAAGATATGTGCATGCACAGTTTGAGAACTCCGCGTCATGCACTAGTACCTAAACCAAGAAAACAAAACAAAATAAGAAAACTCGGTAAATTACACTAAAAACATACGGCAAAAACACAAGGGATTAGCAATTTTGCTAATCCCCGGCAACGGCGCCAAAATTTGATGTGAAAATTAACTTGACACACAAATTAAACCCTATGGATGACAATTGTAGTATATGAGCAAATAGGGATCGTTCTAGACCGGGGATTAACTAGGGATGCTAATCAATGTGAAATTGACTCAAAAATGTAAAACCAATATTTAGAACACTAAACTAGACTTAATGAATGCAAACCTAAAATTTAAAACAATCAAACAAACTAAAAGACTCAAAACAGCACAAACACACTCAAATCTGCCTAAAAACCACTTTCTGGGCAGTTTTGAGCACAAACACAAATTTGGACGAAATTAAGTTGTAACTTGACTCAAGACTCTTAAAAACACAAACTAAATGTATTTCTAACTAATCTAACACTTTAAAATAAATGGGGGATTGGTTTTGATGAATTTAAAATTAAAACAGAAACTTGGAAACAAAACAGATTGTAAAAACGAAATTGATGAAATAGAATGATGAGAAACTAGTTAGAGGGTTCCTTATCCACACATGAACATATGCATCTAATTTGATTCCCAGTTATGACTTCAACAAACGATGAATGACAAAGCTCCAAGTTAATTAGGTCCGCTTAAATTAACTTTCAGATTTCCTAGATTCATTGGATTGAATGGGATACGCATTACAACCAAATTATTCCTAATCAAAGTCCCTAACTATGGAATACGCATGATAGAGACATTCAACAAAGATCATTAAGTTCAACGGAAATCATAAACATCGACTAGGCATTCATAACTATGGAATACGCATGTTAATCCAGCCTAGGGTTTACTAAACACAATCGTGACTAGCGATTTTTACTACCCATGAATATAAGTTCATAACGATTAGGTGAAATTCCCTTATATTCTAGCATCAAGTTTGGGCATGCAAATTAAGTGTCGACCCTCAACCCACATACATAAACAAGTTCTTAATCAAAACAGAAAAGTAAACCACATCTAAAGTTCATGAATTCATAACTGGAGTAAATCAAATCATAACCAACATATGTCCATGGCTTCAAACTTTTCTCCTAACTAATTAGGGGTTTAGCCACTCATGATTACAACAAACTTAGAGAGTAATAACAAAGTAAACATTGAAAACAAGAACGAAGAACACCTAAAAATCCCAACAACTCAATCTTGAATTGTATGAACGTTTAGGCCTCTTCTCCTCTAGTTGCTGCAACACAAGGGGTTTTGGTGAGTTTTGGGGGTTATGGATGATGTAGAATGATGTGTTTAGGGTAGGGATGGATGTAGGGGAAGGCAAGGATTGTTTTTGGGCAGAAAATATGAAGAATGGTGAAGTATGGCAGTGTTAGAGAGAGGGAATGAATTTCTGGCGTGAATGAATGTGTATGAGAGATGGTTTTCTGAATTGAATCTGAATGAATGTTTTGTGGTTGCAATGGATGCTTATTTATAGGTAAAAAAGAGGGAATATGACAGCTAGGAGGTTGGTGGAAAGCTGGAAATGCAAAGGGGAATGCATGTGGCTGCAAGGTGTGAATGATTATGAGTGCATGTGGGTGGAAATGTATGCGGAATGGCTGATTGTTTATGATGATGTGCACGGCAAGGAAGGGGAGAAATGGGCTGGAATGTGTGGTGGATGATTAAGAGTGCATGTGGGTGTTTGGTGGCTGAAATGATGAAGTGGGAAGTGCATGTGCTGAAATGATAAAGGGGGAAGTGCATGTGGCTGCAAAGGTAAAGGATGGGAGTGCATGTGCTTTGACAGCCAGGTTGGTTATGCATGTGGAATGTGGCTGTAATTGATGGAGTAATGCACGGCAAAGGGGATTGTGGTGCAATGATGGTGTTTGTCACGGCAAAGGGGAGTGTTGGGTGATGGGTGCATGTGTTGGCTCAATTACATTGTTGGGAAAACATGTGGATTAGGTGGAAAGAGGTGGGTTATGCACGGCAATGATGGAGAAAGAATGTGTGGATGCATGGTTGTGTTGGTGATGAATGTGAACTCTTTGTTCTTCATTTTCATTTCTTCATCCCTTTATTTATTCCTAGCCTCCTTTGGTCTTCAATTTCGTCCATCTACTTGGCTTTAAGCATATGCAATCCATTCCAATCTCTAATTTGCTCCAAAAGGCATCCTTTTGCATCCTTAGCCATATGAACCTAGAAACACACGAAAATGGCATAAAGGACTAAAATAACTAAAGAAACACAACGTAAATGCACGAGAACAAGCCAATTAAGTCGCATAAATATGCTCCTATCAAGTTCCTTCCTTCAAGCATGTTACAAAAACGAATTTTTCTTTTATGATTGCATGTGAAGTCATACATTATAACCATAACCAAGCATATACCAAGAGTAAATCAAACTTTTCTCCATGTTTATAACTCTTTTTAACAGTCATGCAATTACAAACCAAATCCTCATCATTGTGTTGGAAGGTATCCTAAGACATAAACACACAGAAACGACTCAAAACACTCTTTTTAGGCTTTTCAAAACATGTTTTTCAAATTTTTATGTGATTTTCGGAGTTATAAAACAAAACACTCTAAAACAGCTTAAAAACACTTTAAAACAGCAAGGAACAACACTTGAAGTTATGGGTGATAAAATCCCACGAATTTGCATCAAATATACTTAGTTACCCCCCCCCCCCCACACTTAAATCAAACATTGTCCTCAATGTTTTAAACATAAATTCACACAAAACACAAGTAAATATGCAAACAGCAACTAAACAACATAACATGGCAGATTAGAAACAACAACAAAGAGAAGGGTTTTAGGAACGCAAATCTGGAATTTGGGGAATTCCTAGGGCTTCCTTTGTTGAATGGATGGGTTGCCTCCCACATAGCGCTTGCTTTAACGTCGTACAGCCGGACGAAGAACACTTTCACTCCAAGTTGGAACCCACGGCATGCAAGGGAAGCTCTTCCACAACATGCCCTTCAACACTTTCATAATATGGCTCAATGAATGGGAGGGGGTAGTGATCCTACCTGATGGTGGTGTTTTGGTTTCGAAAGTCCATGTAAATGCTCCCACCACCTTTAAATCGGTTGGGCACCTGCACCAAAGAAGGTAACAACCTATTAATTGAAATGGGAATTGAAATTGGGATTGAAAACTTACAAACATATTGTGGTGTGATGTGATATATAATAGCACACAAATTAAACCCTCTTTTTGACAATTGTAGTATAGATATAAGTAGGGATCGTTCTAGGCCGGGGATTAGGAGGGATTGCTAATCTACTCTAAACTGACTCAAAAACATAAAACTAAACTTAAAAACACTTAAATAAACTCAAAAGACTCTTAACTAAACTTATATGACTCAAAACAAACTTAAAAGACTCAAAACAACACAAAACAATCAAAAAGACTCAAACTAGACTCTAGGACTCAATTTGGACGAAAATAGGTTTGGTTTTGACTCAAAACACTCAAAAACACTAATTAGGACAGATTTGACACAACTAAATAAAGGGGATTGGGTTTTTGACGAATTTAAGATAAAAACAAGTAACTAAAAGACTTGAATAGGATTTGGACGAATTTGGGAAAAACGATGGACGATTAGATAGCTAGAGGATTCTTCTCCACACATGACACACTTGCATACAAATTGATTTCCAGTTGCTTTTCCGATAAACCATGAACCTCAACACCCCAGATTAACCGTGACATCACTAATTAACCCTCAGATTTTCCTTAAGTTATTGGATTGGATGACATCATACGACAACCCAAAGCATTCTTCAAAAGTCCCCTACATGACATCATAATAGAGATACAATCAAAGATCATTACGTTCTATGAAAATCATAAGTATTGACAAAGCACTTGTAACTATGACATCATGATACTCATGCTAGGAATTTACTTAACATGATTGTGAAAACAACCTTAACTACTTGTGAATATAAGTTTGTAACGATTATGTGAAACTCCCTTATATTCTAGCCCCAAATTCATGCATGCAAACTAAGTGTGCACCCTTAATCAACAAACAAGAATAAGTTATCCATCAAACGGTTAAGTAAATTGCATTCACAATTTATGAAATCACAACTGGAATTAATCAATTCATATTGCAAATATAATCATGGTTTCAAAGTCTCCCCTAGCTAAAACAAGTTTAGCTCCTCATGTTTACAACAAAACAAAGAGAATAAATCTTAAACATTAAAAACAAAGATAGAATACACCTAGAAACACTCCAGGTGGCTCCTCCTTCCTTCCTTGCTGCCAACAATGGGGATTTGTGTGAATTTAGGCTCTTAAGGTGTGGTGGATGGTGTGGTGTGAATTTGTGGTAGAGGGTGGTGGTTTTTGAGTGTTGTGGCATCAAGTATTTATAGGGTGAAGGGGAGGCACGAATTTGGGCTGAAAAGGAGAGGAATTAGGACTTCAAATCACCAAACAACAAGGATACTTTCAATTAGATTCCAAGGAGGACAAGGAATGGTCCTTGTGGCAGATTCTAGGACTTCTAGAAGGGTTACATGTGGCATAAACTTAATGCACGAAAATAGGGCTTCTAGAACTTGATATTTAGGTGATTTAATGTGAAAAGGAGTCCTCTTTGAAGTTGGAATTAAGGTAGGAAAAGATTAGGATAGGATAAGATAAGGTTGGATAAGGTTTGGATAAGATAAGGAAATTTGGATAAGGTTCCTTATTTCTTGCTCTTTCCTTATCTTCTTTGCATTTGGACTTCTTTCTCCAGATTTTTAGCCTTTCCTAGCATCTCTTGACTTCAATTTCGTCCATCCACATTGCTCCATAGTTAAGCTATCCAATCCATGCCCAAAACTGCTCCAAATAGCCTCAAAATGCACTTTCTTGCCCCTTTTGCCATTAGGACCTAAAAACATACGAAAATAGCTTAAAAGACTAAAATAGATAGTAATTAAGTAACTAAATGCAAGGAAACAACATAACTAAGTAGCATAAATATGCTCCTATCATGGTGAAGGCTCAAAATCGGCAGCCCTATCAACAATGTCACCATGGCTACTTTCGGCCATATTGGGTGGTTGTAGGGCAATCCCTCCAAGTTTTTCTCCAATGGTGGTTCTTGATACATCCTTCGTGATAAGTGGGGATTCTTTCGGCCCTATGTCCTTATGCACATCTATGACAAAACAAGAATGACTATCGTTAGGATTCTTAATAGAGTCATAAACATTGAATTTAATTATATCACCACCAAACTCCATTGTTAGTGCTCCCTTGGCCACATCAATCTTTGTTTGGGCTGTTTTCATGAACGGACGGCCTAGCAAGAGTGGCAATGATGGAGCATGGCTCGAATCCTCCATTTCTAAGACATAAAAATCTGCAGGAAAGATGAGATGATTGACCTGCACTAAAACATCCTCAAGGACTCCCTTGGGATAAACATTAGAACAATCGGCCAATTGAATTACAACACCATCTTGTTTTAACTCACCAAGGTTCATAGATGCATAAATGGAATATGGCATGACATTAATAGAAGCACCTAAATCTAACATGCATTGTTCAAATTTAGTGTTTCCAATTATGCATGGGATAGTAAAGCTCCTTGGATCTTTACATTTTGGAGGTAACTTTCGTTGCAAAACCGCGGATACGTTTTCACTTACTTTCACAACTTCTTTGTTTGAAATTCTTTTCCTAGTTGTGCATAACTCTTTTAAAAACTTCGCATACCTGGGCACTTGCTTAATGGCATCAAGTAAAGGAATGTTTACTTGGACCTACGATAGAATCCTGCATAAAAACACTTTCAAAACATGTTTTTCAAATTTTTATGTGATTTTCGGAGTTATAAAACAAAACACACTAAAACACTCCAAAACAGCTTAAAAACACTTTAAAACAGCAAGGAACAACACTTGAGGTTATGGGTGATAAAATCCCACGAATTTGCATCAAATATACTTAGTTACCCCCCCCACACTTAAACCAAACATTGTCCTCAATGTTTTAAACATAAATTCACACAAAACACAAGTAAATATGCAAACAGCAACTAAACAACATAACATGGCAGATTAGAAACAACAACAAAGAGAAGGGTTTTAGGAACGCAAATCTGGAATTTGGGGGATTCCTAGGGCTTCCTTTGTTGAATGGATGGGTTGCCTCCCACATAGCGCTTGCTTTAACGTCGTGCAGCCGGACGAACACCTCCATCAAGCTTCAGGGGAGGCCACGGCATGGAGGGGTGTTTCCTCCACGACATGCTCCTCAAACAAAGTGTAGTAAGGCTTCAATCTATGCCCATTTACCTTGAACTCGTGGCCACTTTTTAAGCTTTGGACTTGGACTGCACCATGAGGAAAAACATTAGTAACAACAAGAGGTCCAATCCATTTCGAACGTAACTTACCAGGAAATAACCGAAGTCTTGAATCAAAAAGCAACACTTTCTGCCCCTTGGAGAATGTTTTGCTACGAAGCATCTTATCATGATAAGCCTTCGTCTTGTCTTTGTAGATGCGAGCATTCTCGTAAGCCTCATTCCTCATTTCCTCAAGTTCATCTAATTGGAGCTTCCTATGAACTCCAGCAGCGTCTATGTCTATATTGAAGGTTTTCACAGCCCAATGTGCCTTGTGTTCTAACTCAACGGGCAAATGACATGGCTTACCATATATAAGCCGAAAAGGTGACATGCCAAGAGGAGTTTTGTAAGCCGTACGATAGGCCCACAATGCATCGTCCAAGCGCAAACTCCAATCTCTTCTTGAGGGTCCCACGGTTTTCTCTAGGACTTGTTTGATCTCCCTATTTGAAACCTCAGCTTGCCTATTAGTTTGAGGGTGATAAGGTGTTGAAACCTTATGCGTAACGTTGTACTTCTTGAGCAAAGCTTCAATGGTGCGGTTACAAAAGTGAGAACCCCCATCACTGATTAAAACTCGTGGCATCCCAAACCTAGCAAAAATATTAGATTTCACAAAATCTGCAACAACCTTAGAATCGTTAGTACGGGTGGCTTTGGCTTCCACCCATTTGGAAACATAATCAACAGCTAGCAAGATATAAGTGAAACCAAAAGATGGAGGAAAAAGGCCCATGAAATCGATACCCCAAACATCAAAAATTTCTACAAAGGAGAGAGATTGCTGCGGCATTTGGTCCTTAGGCCCTATGTTACCTGTTCTTTGACACTTATCACAAGCTAAACAAAAGGTTCTTGCATCTTTAAACAAAGTAGGCCAATAAAAACCACATTCAAGAACTTTTAAAGCTGTCCTTTGGGTGCCAAAATGACCCCCACTAGCATATGTGTGACAAAAACTTAAAATTGAATGAAAATCTGATTCATGCACACATCTCCTTATAATCTGATCTGGGCAATGTTTCCACAAGTATGGGTCATCCCAAACATAAAATCTAGCATCCTTTTTAAGTTTATCACGTTGGAATTTGTTTAGGGTGCTAGGGACTTGCTTAGACACCAAGAAATTGACCAAATCGGCATACCAAGGGGTACTTACTTGAATGGACAGAAGTTGCTCATCCGGAAACGTTTCTAAAATGGGGGTGGACTCTTCCTCACGCACCATTCTACTAAGGTGGTCAGCCACCACGTTTCACACCCTTTCTTGTCCCTAATTTCAAGATCGAACTCTTCAAGTAGGAGCATCCAACGAATGAGTCTTGGCTTGGCCTCCTTTTTGGTGAGAAGATACTTCAAGGCTGCATGGTCAGTGAAAACAATTACTTTAGTACCAAGAAGATATGATCTAAACTTATCTAATGCAAATACAATAGCCAAGAGTTCTTTTTCGGTTGTGGAATAATTAAGTTGAGCATCATTCAACGTCCGTGAGGCATAGTAGATAACATGCGGCCTCTTGTCTTTCCTTTGCCCTAAAACAGCCCCTAGAGCATAATCCGAGGCGTCAGACATTAACTCAAAAGGAAGGCTCCAATCAGGTGGAACAATGATTGGTGTCGTGGTCAACAACTCCTTGAGTTGATTGAATGAAGCCGTGCACTCCTTGGTGAATTCAAAAGCCACTTCTTTTTGTAGGAGACGGCAAAGAGGTTGTGCAACTTTTGAGAAATCCTTGATAAACCTACGATAGAATCCTGCATGGCCAAGAAAAGAACGAACCTCTCTAACCGAAGTTGGAGAGGGTAAGTGACGTACAAGATCTATTTTGGATTTATCAACTTCAATGCCGTTTTCAGAGATAATATGACCTAAAACTATGCCTTGTTTAACCATGAAATGACACTTTTCCCAATTAAGAACAAGGTTAGTTTCAACGCAACGTTTTAGAATCAAACTAAGATTATGCAAGCAACCATCAAAAGAATTACCATAGACACTGAAATCATCCATAAAAACTTCAATGATTTTCTCAACATAATCAGAAAATATGCTCATCATGCATCTTTGAAATGTGGCAGGTGCATTACATAAACCAAAAGGCATGCGACGATATGCAAATGTACCAAAGGGCATGTGAAAGTTGTTTTTTCTTGGTCCTCGGGTGCTATGACAATTTGATTATAACCAGAGTAACCATCAAGAAAACAATAGAAAGCATAACCCGCTAACCTTTCAAGCATTTGGTCAATGAACGGCAATGGGAAGTGGTCTTTCCTTGTGGTGGCATTTAGCTTCCTATAGTCGATGCACACCCTCCAACCAGTTTGAATGCGCATAGGAACAAGCTCATTCTCGGCATTTTCCACAACCGTCACACCGGATTTCTTAGGCACACATTGAATAGGTGAAACCCACTTACTATCCGAGATTGGGTAGATGACTCCACAATCGAGAAGTTTGATTATCTCTTTTTTCACAACTTCCATCATCGGAGGGTTAAGACGGCGTTGAGCCTCTCTAGTTGGTTTAGCCCCCTCCTCAAGGAATATGTGATGCATGCACGTTGTAGGGCTTATACCTTTGATATCAGCCAATGTCCATCCTAGGGCAGATTTGAATTCTTTCAACACGTGGACTAGCTTCTCCTCTTCTTGGGCCGTGAGGGATGAGGAGATAATGGCAGGTAGGGTCTCATTTTCTCCCAAGAAAATGTACTTCAAATGGCTAGGTAATGGTTTTAGTTCAAGGACGAGTGCCTGAATGATGGACGGAAGCAACTTGTTAGTCGAAATAGGAATTGACTCACGATTAGGAAACTTACCATCATGCGTGGGCAACAACTCAAGGGCAGCAACCATCTCCCTAACATCCTCACTAGGGGGCACGGCATAGTGTAATCTAGGTGTGCCGTGGGTTAACCTAGGGGTTACCTCCTCGTTGTTGTGTTCCATGCCTCTTGTAATGGCTTTTTCAAGCGCATCGTCATTCAAATCGTCAAGATACCCCTGCGCCAAAGAATCAATTATATCAATAGAGAAACATGAATGGTCCTTACTAGGGTACTTAATAGAATCAGAAAGATTGAAATTAATAACTTCCCCATCAAATTCCATGGACAAAGTTCCGTTAAACACGTCAATCTTGGTCCGGGCCGTTTTCATGAATGGCCTTCCAAGGAGGATGGGTAATGAAGTGGCATGATCCGATTCATCCATGTCAAGAACATAGAAATCCGCCAGGAAGATTAAATGATTAACCTGCACTAACACATCTTCCAAAACTCCCCTTGGATAGGCGTTAGATCTATCGGCCAATTGTATGATTACACCATCATTTTTCAATGCTCCTAAATTCATAGATGCATAAATTGAATATGGCATAACATTTATAGAGGCACCTAAGTCTAGCATGGCAGATTCAAAGCGAATATTGCCAATGACACAAGGAATTGTAAAACTACCTGGATCTTTGCATTTTTGGGGTAGTTTGCGTTGCAAGATGGCGGAGACATTTTCACTTACCTTAACAACCTCCTTGGTCGAAATCCTCTCCCTAGTGGTGCACAATTCCTTCAAAAACTTGGCATAGCGTGGAACTTGCTTGATTGCATCCAAAAGGGGTATGTTAACTTGAACTTTCCTAAATGTCTCTAGAATGTCTTTTTCAGCTTCCTCCTTCTTCGTTTGCATGAACCTACTAGGAAAAGGAACGTTCGAAGGAAAAACATTAGTAGGAACTGAATTTGACACATTCTTACCTTTATTGGACAGATTGGATGGTTTAGGGTCACTAGAGAGTGGCGGCAAAGGGAGTTCCACCCTTGCCGTGGGTTTGGTTGCTTCCCCCTCTTCAAAGTGCAGTTTTTCATCCTCTTTGTGACCTGTTTTTGATGAAGAACCTGCACCAACTTCTTTTCCAGTTCTCAACACTATGGCTTTTGCACTTTCGAACCCTTCTTTTGGATTTGGAATGGTAGAACTAGGGAGTTGGCCTTGGTCTCGAAATTTACCTACAAAATCTGCAATCTGCCCAATTTGTTTCTCCAAATGATCCACCCTTTTGTCATTGTTTTGCATTGCCGTGGCTTGATTTTCTTGCCCCTGAGACAAGTTAGTTAGTAATTTAAGAAGTGTATCATTGTCTAAAGTGTTACCTGAGCTTGTTTGGGCAGATTGTGGAGGTGCTTGTGTGGGTGCGTATGGTTTGTTGTAGAAGCCCGGGGGTTGTTGCCTAAAGCCTCCTTGTGATTGGGGTTGTTGTGGCTCCCTCCACTTGAAGTTTGGGTGATCTCTCCAACCGGGGTTGTAGGTGTTGGAATATGGATCGTTCCTTGGTTGATTTTGGCTTTGAAATCCAATTGCATTCACGGCCTCCCATCCACCATTCTCAATAAGTTGAGGACACTTGTCAGAAACGTGTCCTTGAATAGAACATACTCCACACACCATTGGTCCTTGAATCTTCATACCTTCGGCCATCTGAGACAAAATAGAAGTAAGATTAGCTAATTGAGATTGAATATCGGATGAAGAACTTACCTCATTCACTTGTGGCCGTGGGTTATCCCTTTGTCCCACGCCTTCGTATTGTTGTGCATTGTGTGCTCGGTTTGCAATTAGAGTTTTGGCATCCAACGGAGTCTTGTCCACTAATGCACCACCCGCCGAGGCATCTAGCATTTGACGTTCCATGGGAAGGAGTCCCTCGTAGAAATATTGAATGAGCATCTCCTCCTTCATTTGATGCTGTGGACATGAAGCAACAAGTGATTTAAAACGTTCATAATAAGATGGAAACGACTCACCTTGATTTTGTTGGATGCCACTAATTCGTTTTCTCAAAAGTATGATCTTTGCAGTGGGAAAGAATTTTTCTAAGAATGCACGTTTCATACTTTCCCAGGAATTGACAGTTCCGGGGGCCAATTCAAATAACCAATCTTTGGCCTTGTCGACAAGGGAGAATGGAAAGGCCTTCATCTTCATAATACTTCCATCCACGTTGACGGGTGTCATACTTGAGCAAACTACTTCAAATTCCTTAAGATGTTTGTTAGGATCTTCCATGGACAGCCCATGGAATTTAGGAATATAATGTAATAAACTAGACTTAAGTTCAAATTCGTCCGTCTTACCTTGAGCTGCCGTGGGGTATTGTATGCATAAAGGAACAGCATTATCCATACCTGAGGCAGAGAGCTCTTTGATGGTTCGATTGTCCACGGCCATGGTTTGTACTTCCTTCACAAACTGTGCCGTGGCCTCTCCTTCCTCACCTCCTTCGTCAAACTCAGATGTAGAGCTAGGAGATGGTGGGTTAGGGTTTTGTTGATTCTTTTGCTTCCTCAAGGTCCGCTCAAAATCGTCGTCGAAGTCCAAAATATTCTTATGAACAGGTTGGGAACTTCGAGTCATACACTAGTACCTAAAAACAATGAAACAAACAAATCAGTAACTAAGATAAAAAAAAAACGAAAAATAAAAAGAAATAACGAGGGATTAGCAAAGTTGCTAATCCCCGGCAACGGCGCAAAAATTTGATGCGAAAATAGTTAAGCACACAAATTAACCCTCTTGTTGTCAAATTGTAGTAAGGATGCAAGTAGGGATCGTTCTGGACCGGGGATTAGGAGGGCTTGCTAAAACCTCTAAACTAACTTAAAAACATAAAAACAAAGTTAAAAACGTTCACAAAGACTCAAAGGACTCAAAACAGGTTCAAAAGACTCAAAACTGCCTAAAAACACTAAATAGGCAGTTTCTGACCTTAACCACAATTTTGGACGAATTTAAGGTTATGGGTTGAATCAAAACACTTTAAAACACAAACTCAACAAATTCTAAACACTCTAGAACAAGAAAGAAAAGGGGGGTTTTGATTTGACGAAAATTGAAATAACAAAACAAGTTATAAAACTAGGCAGATTGTAAAACGAATTTTGAAAACAAGATGATGGATGGATTAGTTAGAGGTCCATTCTCCACACATGACATATTTGTATATGAATCGATTCTCCAATTGCTTTTCATTAACTATGATGCTCAACACCCCAAGTTAACCGTGATGCACTAATTAACCATCAGATTTCCTTATGTCATTAAATTGGATGATGCATGCGACAATTCAAATTATTCTCCAACGGTCCTCAACATGAATGCATAGAAGAGGTACAGTGAGAGATCATTATGCTCTATGAGAATCATAAGTGTTGACGAGGCAATTGTAACTATGAATGCATGATACTCTTGCCAAGAATTCAATTAACGCGGTTGTGACTAGCAACCTTCACTACTCATGTTTATAAACTTGTGACGATTAGGTGAAACTCGTTTATAAACTAGCATCGAGTTTATGCATGAAGACTAAGTATGCATCCCTAATCAATGATGCGAGATTTATACGCACACAAATTAAACCCTCTTTTTGACAATTGTAGTAATGATGTAAGTAGGGATCGTTCTGGACCGGGGATTAGGAGGGATTGCAAATCACTTGGAAACTGACTCAAAAACGTAAAATAAAGTTTAAAACACTAAACTAGACTTAAAGAATGCAAAACTAAACACGTAAAGCACTAAAACAAACTAAAAGACTCAAAACAACACAAACACACTCAAATCTACCTAAAAACCACTTTCTGGGCAGATTTGAGTACAAACACAAATTTGGACGAAATTGGGAAATAAATTTAATCAAAACTCTTAAAAACACAAACTAAGATACTTTCTAACTAAATTGGACAATAAAGTAAAGGGGGATTTAGATTTTTACGAAATTAAACTAAATGTACAGATTGTAAATTAAAGCAAAATGTAAATGTGAATGTGTGATAGAATTGAATGGAATGAAGGCTAGCTAAGGGGTTCATCTCCATACATGTTACACTTGCATAATAAAATGATTTCCAATTGCATTTCAATAAACCATGACTTCTCAACGCTCCAAGTTAATTAGGTCCGCTTAAATTAACTTTCAGATTTCCCTAGATTCATTGGATTGAATGGAATACGCATTACAACCAAATTATTCCTAATCAAAGTCCCTAACTATGGAATACGCATGATAGAGACATTCAACAAAGATCATTAAGTTCAATGGAAATCATAAACATCGACGAGGCATTCGTTACTATGGAATACGCATGAAACTTATGCCAAGAATTCATTTAACGCGATTGTTTATAAGCAACCTCCACTACTTGTGAATATAAGTTCGTAACTATTAGGTGAAACTCACTTATATTCTAGCGTCATATTCATGCATGAAAATTAAGCGTGCACTCTCAATAAACATACATAAATAAGTTATCAATCAAACAGTTAAACAAATTGAATCCATAACTTATGAAATGCAATTAGAAGTAATCAAATCAAAATGCAAGCATAAACATATATTTCGAATCCCCCCCTAGCCAAGGGGGGGTTTAGTTCCTCATACGTACAAAATAAAGAGAATCAAAGAAACACCTAAACATTCCAACAACTCAAACTTGAATTGTATGAACGTTTAGGCACTCTTCTCTTCCATTCCTCATTCGTACAAAACAAAGAGTATTGAAATTAAACATTGAAATCAAAGAAACACCTAAACATTCCAACAACTCAAACTTGAATTGTATGAACGTTTAGGCACTCTTCTCTTCCTCTTCGTTGTAGCACAAGGTCTAAGGATAGTTTGATGGTGTGAATGGTTTGGGGAGTGGTGGAATGGCTGAATTTCTGGTGGTGTTTGGATTAATAGGGAACTCACGGCCAAAGGGCAGTTTTGATGTGTGAATGGGTGAATTTCTGAAATGGAAGAATCAATGTTGTGTATGAATGCATTGCATGGTTTTATAGGGAGAGAAAGGGGTGAATGTGCATGTGGTTGATTTGTGGTGCAATGATGAAAGGCAAAGTGCATGTGGCTGATTTGTGGTGAGTGAATGTGAATGCAATCTGAAATGGGAGAGCATGTGGATTAAAGGGGGAATGCATGTGGGTGAATGTGTGGTTGCATGGTTGAATGATTAAAGGGTGCATGTGGGTTGGAAATGCATGTGGAATGGCTGGAATGAAGGGTGAATGTGCATGTGCTTTGACAGCTAGGTTGAATTAATTAAAGGGAGTGCATGTGTTGGCTGTTTTATTTGTTGGGAAAGCATGTGAATTAAAGCTAGGGTGAATGATCATGAATGCATGTGGATTAAAGAGTGAATGGTGGCTGCAAAGTGAATGAATAATGAAATGGGAAAGCATGTGCAAGGTTTTAGTGTGAATGATTGAATGTGCATTGGCTGATTTATGAAGAGTGAATGCATGTGGCTGCAAGGTGTGAATGATTATGGGTGCATGTGGCTGCAATGGATTAGGAATCCTTCAATTTCGTCCATTCCTTTTGCTCCAAACATAAGCTATCCATTCCAAGTCCAATTTTGCTCCAAAATGCTCCAAAATGCATCTTTTTGCTTCCTTAGCCATATAAACCTAAAAACACACGAAAATGGCTTAAACTACTAAAACAACTATGAATTAACAATATAAATGCACGAAAACAAGCTAAGTAAGTCGCCTAAATATGCTCCTATCAATCAACATACAAAAACAAGTTTTTAATAAACAGATAATTGAATTGCAATCACAACTTAACAAATCACAATTGGAAGAAATCAATTCATATTTCAAACATGTGATAGGAGCATATTCGTGCAACTTAAATGGCTTGTTCTCGTACATTTACGTTATGTTTCTTTAGTTATTTTAGTCCTTTATGCTTCTTTTGTGTGTTTTCAGGATAATAAGACGTGTTTGACGAAAGGATGCATTGTGGAGTGTTTTGGAGCACTATTGGGCTAAGGATGGATAGCTTATACTTGGAGCCCAAGTGTTGGATGAAATTGAAGGCCTTGTATGCACTTGAGGACACAAAACAATGGCCCTAACCCAATCACATAACACCTTGCCATGGGCTTAACACAAACACCATTCCTTGCCATGCAAGGAGGAGCAATTTGGGTCCATTTCATGCACTTAAACCCTAGCCCAATTACACACCAATTTCAGCCACATGAACACAATCTTCCCTCATTGCCGTGGCCCTTGCAAATCCATCCCATTTTCAGCCATTACACTTCATCATTGCAGCCACATTTCCAACCCACATGCACTCTTTAATCATTCAACCATGCATCACAAAAAACCACTCATTGCACATGCCTTCCCCCTCTAATTCACATGCAAAACCACCAACACATGCACCCATCTACATTCACTTTCCTTTGTCGAGCACTTCCCTTTCATTTCAGCATTTCCCCTTTGCATTTCCACCTTCCCACTTCATCATTGCACCACAAATCAACACATGCACCCTTTAATTCATTTTCAGCAGAAAATCCACTTCCTTTGCCGTGCATATCAATGCATTTCATTCATTCCACATGCATTTCAATTCACATGCACTCATCATCATTCAACCTAGTGTCACTCCCATTCTTTCCCTACAAACAATTCATTCACATGCAACCATTAAACATTTAATCATTTCACTTCACTTAATGCCGTGAATAACCCATTCCACTCCAGATTTCCAGCATCCCATAATCATTCACACCCCTTTAATTCACATGTACTCACAGGCATTCACACACACTTCATTTCCCAACTCAATGCCGTGCCTTTCATTCCCATTTCCAGCATGCATTCACATGCATTTTCAGCACCTACACACCTCACACACATGCAATTCCAGCACCAACAAGCATCATTGCCGTGTACCCCTTATGCATTTCCAGCTTTCACATGTTTTCCTAGCTGTTTTCCATCATTAACAAGCCACATGCATTCTAAACAAACAGCCATATACACCTCTACTCCTCCTATAAAAACCCTTGCATTCATTCATTCAAGGACATCTCATTTTCATACACAAGATACCACAAACACATCCAATCTTCCCTCATTACCGTGAGCTCCCATTCCCTTACTATTCCATCCACCACAGAAATTCCATTCACAACACAACACACAACACAAACATTTCCCTTTTGCCGCCAATCCCCTTCCATTTCTACACAACTTCTTCTCGGCTTCATTCCATACACTCTCCCCTTCGCAGAAACCATTCAACCTTAGCCGCTCCACCTTCATTTACAACACACTTGGAGCACCACACCGAAGGCAACTCTTAAAGGATTTCGACATCAGTTTTGCTTCAAGGGTTCTTTCTCCTTAATTCTATGTTCATTCATGTTGTATATTTTTATATCAAACATTCTGTAAACATGAAGTGTAACTAATCTCTTTCTAGGGATTCGATGTAGCCTTGCAAGATTGCCATGTAGTTATTTCAGAATGCTCAGTTGATCCATCTATTTCTTGTTTCATTCTCTGATTTAATTGTGACTTTGTGTGTTGATTTTAATGTTTGATCACCATTTGATTTAACCACAGGTTGTTTAGCCAAGAGTAAAGCACACATCATGCATACTCTTGGTGGATATGTGAATGAATGAAGGGAATGCTTTGCAAACAACCTACCGAGTGTTTCCTTTGGTTTTATGAAAGTTTCTTGTGCGTGTCATGTTCTTGATTAAGGACCAAAGTTGCACATCACACTTAGGTTCAGGATTAGGAACATTTGATCAAGTCCACACATCATATGGTTGATCATATCTAAGTGAAACAAACCCAAGAAATAGGTAGATGGATGAGTATAATCTGATTCAACAAGCATGGACATGGCTTAGCAATGGTGAAACCGAATCCCTAGCTTCATCTCCATTTGTGCTATCTCATTTTATTAGTTGTTGATTCATTTATTTGTGTCTATTTCATTTTCTTGTGCTTTCAAGTTACAACAACAAATCTGCCTAAGTTGATTAGTTTTATTTCTCTTATAGAGTTCTTGCAAAACAAGTAGTTGTATAGGTCCAATTAGTCCCTGTGGATTCGACACCTTTACGTGTGCCATTATACTAAACATATTCTAGCACGAAGAAGGAAAACATCAATCAAAATGGCGCCGTTGCCGGGGACTGATTTCAGTCCCTTATAATTGCTTGTTTTGATATTAAACCTTGTTCTTTTCATTTTAAGTAGATTTCTGATTTTTATTCAAACTT
Organism: Pyrus communis; assembly: GCF_963583255.1. NCBI lineage: Eukaryota > Viridiplantae > Streptophyta > Magnoliopsida > Rosales > Rosaceae > Pyrus > Pyrus communis. The sequence continues at coordinate 9,284,952 of NC_084814.1, read as the reverse complement.
GTTTTATCTTGTTTAAGGTAGTATATGTCAAATAGACTTGCTGAATTAGGCCAAAGAATTGAACGGTTAAAGGGCAACACTTTGGAAAGCTTTGTGCCAACAAGTTCCTCCATTGTCCGTGAAGAAGAGGAAGGGAAACCGTCTAGTCCAACAAGTGAAGGATCTGAGCACTTTAATTGGGAAAGAGAAGAAGAGATGGCGGGCAACCAAGATGATCTTCGAGCTTTGGAGGATTTTGCTCAACCAATCATACCAAATTCACCTTCATGCATCTTGCTGCCCACAGAAGCTAGAAACTATGGTCTTAAATCTTCACATTTCCATATGTTTCCTTCTTTTTATGGCTTACCTAATGAAGATCCTTTAGCTTATATTAAAGAATTTTACAATGTTGTGAGTGGTTTACCTTTACAGGGAGTAAGTGAAGCAAATCTGAGGATGAGAGTGTTCCCTTACACCTTGAAAGATAGGGCCAAGGGTTGGTTGATGACTCTAGTACCTGGTTCACTCACCACATGGGATGCCATGGCTAAGAAGTTTTTGGAAAAGTTCTTTTCCACTCAAAAGACAGCCACATTAAGGGGACAAATCTTCAACTTCAAACAAGATGATGGAGAACCTTTCAATGAGTGTTGGGAGCGCTTTAAAGGCCTTTTGTTGCAATGTCCACACCATGGGTTACCTCTTCACTTACAAATGCAAATTTTCTATGATGGACTAACCCAAACATGTCAATCAACTGTTGATAATGCAGCAGGTGGAGCTTTGAAGAAAAAGAATGCTCAAGAGTCATATAACATTTATGAGATGTTGGGATCTAATGCTCAACACAAAGATGTAAGGGGTAAGAGAGTTGGAGTATATGAAACAAGCTCTAATCATGATCTTTCTTTGCAGGTAGCTAACCTAGAAAAGAAGCTTGAATCCGTGCTCAACATGGTGCCAAAAGCAAGTGAAGTGTGTGCCATTTGCAACATACCAAGCCACCTTACTCATCAATGTCCATCTAGGGAGGCTTACCCCGAGTATGTCCAAAAGCAAGTGAACCTCATGAATTCTTACAATCAAAGGCCAAGGAATGATGTGTATTCCAATACATATAACCCAAGTTGGAGAGATCATCCCAATCTTTCGTGGAAGAACAACAATCAATTCCAAAACTTCCAACCAAAACCCACTCTTGAGGATACGGTTAAATTGTTAGCCCAAAATACCTTGCAATTCCAACAAACCACCAATAGCACTCTCCAACAACATTCGGCGGCTCTAACCAAAATGGAGACACAATTGGGGCAGATTGCAGATGCCTTGAGCCAAAGAGAGGTTGGAAAGTTTCCAAGCCAACCCGTGATACTCCAAAGGAACCAAGAGCAAGCCAAAGCAATCACTACACTTAAAAGTGGTAAGGTTATCAATAATAGAGTTGGCAATGAAGTTACTAATGAATCTGATCATGTGAATGCAAGGGTTACTCAAGGAGAAAATGAGAAACCAAATGAGGAACCAAGCCATGCTACTCCCTCGTTTGAAGCACCAAATCTTCACAAGGCCGAGAAACCTTACACTCCACCAATACCATTCCCTGGAAGACTTGCCAAGAGCAAGCAGGATAAGTCATTTAAGGAGATTTTTGATATTCTAAGTAAGGTGAATGTTAACTTACCTTTGCTTGATGTCGTTAGGAACATGCCAGCTTATGGGAAGTTCTTCAAAGAGTTAAACAACTACAAAAGGAAGTATGGACCACATGAGAAAGTAGTGGTGTCCGAGAATGTAAGTGCCGTGTTGCAAAGAAAACTTCCACCAAAGCTCAAGGATCCAGGAAGTTTTTCTATCAACATCACCATAGGGGATAAGAAGGTAGAGAAGGCGATGCTTGACTTAGGTGCTAGCATCAACTTAATGCCTTATTCTGTGTACCTTCAACTAGGTTTGGGGGAATTGAAAGCCACCACCATCTCATTACAACTTGCGGACAGATCCGTGAAATATCCAAGAGGTATAGTAGAGGATATTCTAGTTCAAATTGATAAACTAATCTTGCCTGCGGATTTTGTAGTGTTGGACATGGAAGAAGCTCCTATACATGACCGAGAATTGCCTATTTTGCTTGGGAGACCGTTTATGGCCACGGCCAAGACCATCATTGATGTGCAAAATGGACTCCTCACTATGACAGTGCTAGGAGAGACCTTTCAATTCAAAGTGTTTGAGTCTCTTTTACATCCTTCTTCATCTCTTGATTGTTATGCCATTGATGTGCTTGATTCGCTTGTTTTCTCTAAGTTCTTGCAGGCACAATCTAATGAACCATTACAAACTATTTTGAGTCAATCTCAAGATGAGTTTGATGAAGAAGATGCACTCATGGAAGAGGTAGCTGCCTTGGAAGCATTGGCACCGTATCTTTTGAATATTTTACCTCTTTTAGAGCCTTTAGAATCATCGAGGTCACATTTAACCCCTTCCACTGTTAAGGCACCAAAACTTGAACTTAAACCACTTCCACCACATCTAAAGTATGCATATCTAGCTGAATTTGAAACTCTTCCAGTTATCATAACTTCTGACCTCACCCCAAATGAAGAAGATAAACTAATTAGGGTGTTAAAAGAGTTCAAATCAGTTATTGGTTGGTCTATTGCAGATATCAAGGGAATAAGCCCTACCATGTGCATGCATAGGATTCTTTTGGAAGAAGGAGCAAAGTCAACCCGGGAACCACAAAGGAGGCTCAATCCACACATGAAGGAAGTTGTGAGGAATGAAGTGTTGAAGTTGTTAGATGTGGGGATCATATATCCCATTTCTGATAGCAAATGGGTGAGTGCTATTCAGGTGGTACCTAAGAAGGTGGGAATCACGGTGATGAAGAATGAAAACAAAGAGCTTGTGCCCACAAAGCCCACGGCTAGTTGGCGTGTTTGCACCGATTACAGGAAGTTGAATTCTAGCACTAGAAAAGATTACTTTCCTATGCCTTTCATAGATCAAATGCTTGAGAGATTGGCAGGTTACTCACACTATTGTTTTCTTGATGGTTACTCAGGTTACAATCAAATTGCAATTGCTCCGGAGGATCAAGAGAAAACTACCTTTACTTGCCCGTTTGGCACATTTGCATATAGAAGAATGCCTTTTGGACTTTGCAATGCTCCAGCAACATTCCAAAGATGCATGTTGGCAATCTTTTCTGACATGGTAGAAAGATTCATTGAGGTATTTATGGATGACTTTTCAGTGTTTGGTTCCTCTTTTGATGAATGTCTTAACCATCTCTCTTTAGTACTTCAAAGATGTCAGGAAACAAATTTGGTTCTCAATTGGGAAAAGTGCCAATTTATGGTGAAACAAGGAATTGTGTTGGGGCATGTAATCTCTAGCCAAGGAATGGAGGTGGACAAAGCCAAAATTGACATCATCACCAATATGGCAGCTCCCACAACCGTGAAGGGAGTAAGAAGTTTTTTGGGGCATGCGGGTTTTTATCGTCGTTTCATTAAGAACTTTTCAATGATCACTCGTCCATTATGCAATCTGTTAGCTAAAGATGTTGTATTTCATTTTGATAAAGCTTGTATGGATGCATTCAATACTTTGAAACATGAATAAACTCGGCCCCTATTATTATGGCACCAAATTGGTCTTTACCTTTTGAATTAATGTGTGATGCCTCTGACTATGCTATTGGTGCAGTTTTAGGGCAAAGGGTGAACAAGCTCCCACACGTGATCTACTATGCAAGCCGGACTCTAAATGATGCTCAACTTAACTATTCCACAACTGAAAAGGAGTTGCTTGCTATTGTTTTTGCCTTAGAGAAGTTTCGGTCATATCTTGTTGGATCTAAAGTTATTGTGTTTTCTGATCATGCAGCCCTTAGGTACTTGATGACAAAAAAGGATGCTAAGCCACGCTTAATTAGATGGATACTCTTACTACAAGAGTTTGACTTGGAAATTCGAGATAAGAAGGGAAGTGATAATGTTGTGGTTGACCATTTGTCACGGCTCAATGAAAACCATGGAGTTGGACAACCTTTGCCTCAAAATGAATCATTTCCAGATGAACAACTCCTTGTTATTCAAGAAAAAGAACCATGGTATGCTGATTTTGTTAATTATCTTGTTTGTGGTATAATTAGAAATGACCTTTCTTTTCAGGAAAGAAAGAAGTTCCTTGCCATGGTAAAGCACTACGTTTGGGATGAACCATATTTGTTTAAATATTGCCCTGACCAAATCATTAGGAGGTGTGTCCCAGAGAGTGAGCAACAAAGCATTCTAACGTTCAGCCATACATTGGCATGTGGAGGACATTTTGGTGCCAAAAAGACATCTCTAAAGGTTTTACAATCTGGTTTCTTTTGGCCTACTTTATTCAAAGATGCTTTTGATTTTTGTTCTAAGTGTGATAGGTGCCAGAAAATGGGGAACATTAGCCGAAGAAATGAGATGCCATTGAACAACATTTTGGTGGTGGAGCTCTTTGATGTTTGGGGAATCGATTTCATGGGACCATTTCCATCCTCTTTTGGTTACTTATACATATTAGTGACAGTAGATTATGTATCCAAATGTGTTGAAGCCATTGCTACAATAACTAATGATGAATTTTCTTAAAGATGTGATTTTTTGTAGGTTTGGAACCCCAAGAGCTATTATTAGTGATGGTGGCAGCCATTTCTGCAACAAACCCTTTGAATCCTTGATGAAGAAGTACAACATCAAACACAAAGTGGCAACCCCGTACCATCCTCAAACCTCAGGACAAGTGGAGATTAGCAATAGGGAGATCAAGAACATTTTGATGAAGACCGTAAGCCCTACAAGGAAGGATTGGTCACTGAGGTTGAATGATGCACTATGGGCATATAGAACAGCATATAAGACCCCCATTGGCATGAGTCCTTATCGCCTTGTGTTTGGGAAAGCTTGTCATTTGCCAATGGAGCTTGAACACCGTGCATATTGGGCCATCAAGAAGTTCAACTTTGATTACAAGGATGCTGGAATAGCAAGGAAGCTCCAACTTAATGAGTTGGAAGAACTCAGAAATGAAGCATATGAGAATGCCAAAATCTACAAGGAACGGACTAAGCTCTATCATGACAAGACCATCCTACGGAAGGAGTTTCACCAAGGTATGAAAGTACTGTTGTATGACTCACGTTTGAGACTTTTTCCAGGTAAATTGAAGTCTAGGTGGGTGGGACCATTTAAGGTGCTGCAAACATTTCCCCACGGAGCTGTGGAGATAGAGAACATGAAGAATAGCACCTCTTTTAAAGTCAATGGGCAGCGATTGAAACCATATTTGGAGAAAGTGGAGGAAGAGCAAGTTTATCAAGTTGTAGATTTTCTTGAGTTTACAACACCGTGAACAAGCTACCATGTCTTGCCTAGACATTAAATAAAGCGCTTACTAGGAGGCAACCTAGTGTGGTTTGTGTTCTTTCCTCATTTTGTGTTTATGTTGTCACCATTCCATATTCTTTGCCTACTTGCATTACATACAATTTTAAGCATCGAGGACAATGCTTTGTGTTAAGTTGTGTTAGTTTTGGTTAACTGTGTTTTTGCTTACTAATACGAATGTATATGAGGTCTATGTTTGTAGACAAACTATTGGGTTGCTATGAAAAAGGGTTTTATGACACGGGACATGTCATAACTTTCGAAGGGGTTTTTATTTATAAGTTCATGTTGGAGCACAAAGGTAAGCCGCCTCCCCGAATTTCAATTTTCTTTTATACTAATATGTTGTTAATGATTCAGGCATCCACTCTAGAATTTAAACCATTACCGGATCATTTCAAGTATCACCCTCCATTCAAAGACCAATTCCATGCCGTTTGATTTGTTTCAAAAAAAAAAAAAAAAAAAAAAAAAAAAAAAAAATAGAATAAAAATAAACATGGCAGAAAGATGGAGCCTTCACAAAGGATGTTTACGTGAAGCCCCACTACGAGGTGTCGGAGCAGAAGGCATCGAAGCGGGAGGCATCGGAGCTAGAGCATTCCAGGCCTCAATACTTGGCCAAACGCTGGATGACCCAAGAAAAAGGTGCCTCTGGAGATAAGCCGCAAGCCTTTGACGGTCACTGTGAATTCGACCCTCAGATTCTTGCAGCTCATCAAGCTTCCTCTTCATGCCCGACGAATAGTTATTTGCAAGCACATGCAAACTTCTATTCTCGTACTTAAGCTGCTGGATCTCTTGCTTAAGACCTTCCACCTCTGCCATCAATGATTCCACCTGACGGGAGCGGGCAAGCAGGCGTTGGCCTATGTTGGACACAGAGCTCGCACACTGAACACTAAGAGCGAGGGACTCTTGAACGGCCAACTCATCGGACCGTCCTGACAGCAGCCTACTATCTTTTGGAGTGAGGAGGTTCCTAGCTACTATTGTAGCTGTTGTGGCGTCCTGCATCACAGAGTCTTCACCTGAAAGAGGACCGTTAGAAGATAAGAAAGAAGGGCGCCATACGTTACCTTGACGCGGCACGCCCGTTTCACTGCTGAGACTCAATTCTAAGCTAAGGTTCGATGGGTTTGCCATTTTTCAAAAGTGTCCAAAGAGAAGGGGTGGATGGAGTTAAAATTTCAAAGGGCCGGAGACGATGTTCAAGAATGGGAATTCTCCAGAGTGTGTATGTTGGCGGTGATCGATACCTCTATAAGAAGCCAAGGCGACGCGTCCACCGATTCAAAAAGCCGGAATTTCCTGCGTAACTTTGGCGACGCTTTCTCGGCTTTTCAGAAGACGTGTTCAACTTTGTCAAAAGATTTCTTCTTTTCAGAAAACACGTGGAGGCCATCATCGCAACTACACATCTTTAGCCGACAAGCGCAAAGTCCGGCGACGCTTTCTCTGCTTTTCAGAAAACGCGTGCAGCTTTGTCAAAAGGAGCCGCATCCGCACTACTACGTGTCGTTTAGAAAGCAAAGGGGCGCCTGCTCAGAAATCGAAGGGGCATCGTTCAGAAATCGAAGAGGCGCCACTATTTCAAAAAGCCGGATTTGCGGGATCAAAACGTTTGTCGACAAGGGTAAAAGAAGAGTACCACCACTTGATATTATCTCTATATATATCGACCTTCGTCTTTTATGGCAAGACAAACCTGAAGAAAATGCCCAAGTCTCCCTCACCTCTGAGGGCGCACTCCCAGCAAAGCCTTTTGAAATACTCAATTTTTTCTTTTTCCCCAAAGATGATACCGGATGCCTGGAGTACAGATGACCCAGGAGGAAACGGCAGATTGAAGTGTGCTGATTCATTCACCGCTTCTTCAAAAGCAAAGGTATCTCATATCATCAAGGTCAAAAGCAAAAGTATCTCATATCATGCTCTTTCCCTGTCTTTTTCTTTGTCCTTGTTCTTACTTGCATGGCAAAGTAAAAGAAGTAATCAGCCGGCACTTGGAGTCAGTCTTCCGATCTGGAGCCAACTGCCTGGAATCTATTCCTGATTGCTTACCTAGCGTTGCTCTCGAGTAGTCATCTTCAACGGTTGATACACTTCCAGAGAAGGGACCACTTCTGCAAAGGGGAGCGAGTAAGGCAAGTGAAAATGATACATTGAAGCATGTACAGACAAGAAAATGCTGAGCTATCCTCTAACCCTCTTCAATACGAATTGGAAAGATTGAACAACGAAACAGATAAAAGGAGGAAGCTCAGACCTTCGGGGAAGACCAAAAGAATCCTGCTGCCCAGTTCAAGAATAGCACAAAGGAAAATCAACGATGGGCGGAAACCAGTTCAAGAGTAAGTCTGTGGAATCACCAAGATCAAGCCTCAATACAATCACCAAAGAGAAGAGGGAATTTACACTCCATAACCAGATTTGCGTCCCTAAACTCTTCTCTTTGTTAGTTACATTCTGCCATGTTTAGTATGTTTAAGTGCTTTTGTGTGTTTACTTATGTTTTGTGTGAATCTATGCTTAAAACATTGAGGACAATGTTTGATTTAAGTGTGGGGGGGGTAACCCATTACTTTAATGCAAATTCGTGGGATTTTATCACCCATTACTTCAAATGTTATTCCTTGCTGTTTTAAGGTGTTTTAGTTTTGTTTTAGAGTGTTTTAGTGTGTTTTGTTTTATAACTCCGAAAATCACATAAAAATTTGAAAAAAATGTCTTGAAAAGCCTAAAAAGAGTGTTTTGAGTCGTTTTTGTGTGTTTGTGTCTTAGGGTACCTTCCAACACAATGATAAGGATTTGGTTTGTAATTGCATGACGGTTAAAAAGAGTTATAAACATGGATGAAAGTTTGATTTACTCTTGGTATATGCTTGGTTATGGTTATAATGTATGACTTCACATGCAATCATAAAAGAAAAACTCGTTTTTGTAACATGCTTGAAGGAAGGAACTCAAACAAACGCTACAACCCTGTGAGACTAGAGCCATTACCTTCTTTGGAGAGTTATTTTCTGTGACTCTTTGTTTTCTAAAGTTGTTGCATGATCTCATTATTCCTTGTTTGGTTGCTACTTAGAATGCAATTGTATCATGATAGAACTAAATGCTAGAACTTATATCCGTTTCATTCAAAGCATGACATTGAATTGCATAACATATATCAAGATGAAGTTGTGTAGTTGCCACCATAGCCAAATAGCCTTACTTCCCATATTTCGTATATATTAGTTTTAACCCTGTTGAGCCTCGTTTAGCCTATTTTCTTTGCTAACCACATCACCCCTTACCTAGCCTAGAGTAGGACTTTCCTATACCCTTGTTCTTAAAGTATAGTGAGCATGACTTAAATGAATTCCTTTTGAGTTACATTATTGATGCGTGGTTTATACGCACACAAATTAAACCCTCTTTTTGTCAATTGTAGTATATGTATAAGTAGGGATCGTTCTGGACCGGGGATTAGGAGGGATTGTTAATCACTTGGAAACTGACTCAAAAACGTAAAATAAAGTTTAAAACACTAACTAGACTTAAAGAATGCAAAACTAAACACGTAAAGCACTAAAACAAATCAAAAACTCAAAATGCTTTAAAACATAAACTAAACAGATTTCTAACTAAATTGAACAATAAAGTAAAGGGGATTGAGTTTTGGACTAATTTAAACTAAATGCACAAATTGTAAATTAAAGTAGAATGTAAATATGAATGTGATGGAAAGTTAGCTACGGGGTTCATCTCCACATATGTTATACTTGCATAATAAAACGATTTCCAATTGCATTTCAATAAACCATGAATTCTCAACACCCCAAGTTAACCGTGATGCACTAATTAACCTTCAAATCTTCCTAACGTTATTGAATTGGATGATTGCATACGACAACCCAAAACATTCCCCACAAGTCCCCTACATGATTGCATAATAGAGATACAAGCAAGAATCATTACGCTCTATGAAAATTATAAGTGTTGACGAGGCAATTGTAACTATGAATGCATGATACTCTTGCCAAGAATTCGTTTAACGCGATTGTTTATAAGCAACCTCCACTACTTGTGAATATAAGTTCGTAACTATTAGGTGAAACTCACTTATATTCTAGCGTCATATTTATGCATGAAAATTAAGTGTGCACTCTTAATAAACATACATAAATAAGTTATCAATCAAATAGTTAAACAAATTGAATCCACAACTTATGAAACGCAATTAGAAGTAATCAAATCAAAATGCAAGCATAAACATATATTTCGAATTACCCCCTAGCCAAGGGGGTTTTAGTTCCTCATGGTACAAAACAAAGAGAATCAAAGAAACACCTAAACATTCCAACAACTCAAACTTGAATTGTATGAACGTTTAGGCCCTCTTATCTTCCTCTTCGTTGTAGCACAAGGTCTAAGGATAGTTTGATGGTGTGAATGGTTTGGAGAGTGGTGGAGGAATGGAAGAGGAGTGGTGGAAATGTAAGGATGGTGTTTGGATTGTAAGGGAGACTCACGGCACAAAGGGGGAAGTGTTTGTGGTATGTACAATGGATGAATTTCTGAAATGGAAGTGTATGGAAGAGTGAATGAAATAAAGATGCATGTGGATGAATTATACAATGGGAAAGTATGTGATTGACAACTAGGGTGAATGATTGAAGTGGGAATGCATGTGCAATTGCAAGGGGGAAAACTGGAAATGGGATATGAAATACACGGCAATGAAGGGAGATTGATGATGAATTATGAAGAGTGAATGCATGTAGGGTTGATATGTGTGAATGATGATGAATGCATGTGAATTAATGATTAAAGAGTGAGGGTATGCATGTGGAATTGCAAGGGAGAAAGCTGGAACAAAGGTGGGTTATGCACGGCAAGGTGTGGAGTGAATGTGCATGTGTTGAATGATTTCTAGGGTGCATGTGGGTTGGAAATGCATGTGTTTTAGGTTGTGAAAGCATGTGAATGCATGTGTTGATTTAAAGAATAGGTATGCATGTGAATTAGGTTGGAAAGAAATGTATTTTGGCTGCAATGGTGTGTAATTGGGCTAGGGTTTAAGTGAATGAAATGGACCCAAATTGCTCCCCCTTGCATGGCAAGGAATGGTGTTTGTGTTAAGCCCATGGCAAGGTGAATGTAATTGGGTTAGGGCCATTGTTTTGTGTCCTCAAGTGCATACAAGGCCTTCAATTTCATCCAACACTTGGGCTCCAAGCATAAGCTATCCATCCTTAGCCCAATAGTGCTCCAAAAAGCCCCAAAACGCTCCACAATGCATCCTTTCGTCAAACACGTCTTATTATCCTGAAAACACACAAAAGAAGCATAAAGGACTAACATAACTAAAGAAACATAACGTAAATGTACGAGAACAAGCCATTTAAGTCGCATGAATATGCTCCTATCAATTATGCAAGAAAATGAGTGTGGGGGAGTAAAAGTTTGTTCTTACGTTTATATGTATGTTTTGAGATTTAAAAAGAAAAAGAAGAAGAAAAGAAAAAGAAAAAAGGAGTGAAAATAAGTAAGAATGAACTCACGAGCGTTGATGGTTGAAGAAAGGGTCCAAAAAGTTGAATATGGCCCCAAGTTTTGTGTGACTTTCCCTTGGGTGTTCAAAGTTGATTTTTGCGTTCTAAAGGGAATTCTAAATGTCTAATTCATTACTTTGCTCACTATGGCTTAAAGAACCTTTGTTTTCCATCTTTGTTATCCAAACACCCCAAGCCCCATTATACCCGTGACTTCAATCTTGAAAGTTATGTATTTCAATTGTGGAGTTTGAACTTGGTATGAGCATATGGTGTCACTGGTTCTCGCATCTAAGTAGTAGCATTCCATTCATGAGATCATATCTAAACATGCTTATTAACTCCGGAAATTGTTTCCTTATGATACATATATGTGAGTGTTCGTTTTTATGCTTACATCAATCTTCTCACATATAACTAGATTAGGGTATGTAGTCAGAAAATCTGAGTGAAAATTGAGTGCATATTTTGTAAGGAATTGAGCAAATTCTCTAAGGCATGTTACTACATTCAAAACATGGTTTTAAATGCTTAATTGTGAACTAATATATGGTGACTATGATTAAGTATGTACTTAAGTGTCAAGATAAACAAAATCTGTGGGAATGATGATTTTTGACATGTCATGTGCATTGGAAATCCCGGAGGCAACGTTGGAAGGTTTAAAATTGTCTTTGGTTTGTTTCGTTTCGTTTTGTTTTGTTTTTCTGTTTTGCTCGAGGACTAGCAAAAGCTAAGTGTGGGGGTATTTGATAGGAGCATATTCGTGCAACTTAAATGGCTTGTTCTCGTACATTTACGTTATGTTTCTTTAGTTATTTTAGTCCTTTATGCTTCTTTTGTGTGTTTTCAGGATAATAAGACGTGTTTGACGAAAGGATGCATAGTGGAGTGTTTTGGAGCACTATTGGGCTAAGGATGGATAGCTTATACTGGGAGCCCAAGTGTTGGATGAAATTGAAGGCCTTGTATGCACTTGAGGACACAAAACAATGGCCCTAACCCAATCACATAACACCTTGCCATGGGCTTAACACAAACACCATTCCTTGCCATGCAAGGAGGAGCAATTTGGGTCCATTTCATGCACTTAAACCCTAGCCCAATTACACACCAATTTCAGCCACATGAACACAATCTTCCCTCATTGCCGTGGCCCTTGCAAATCCATCCCATTTTCAGCCATTACACTTCATCATTGCAGCCACATTTCCAACCCACATGCACTCTTTAATCATTCAACCATGCATCACAAAACACCACTCATTGCACATGCCTTCCCCCTCTAATTCACATGCAAAACCACCAACACATGCACCCATCTACATTCACTTTCCTTTGCCGAGCACTTCCCTTTCATTTCAGCATTTCCCCTTTGCATTTCCACCTTCCCACTTCATCATTGCACCACAAATCAACGCATGCACCCTTTAATTCATTTTCAGCAGAAAATCTACTTCCTTTGCCGTGCATATCAATGCATTTCATTCATTCCACATGCATTTCAATTCACATGCACTCATCATCATTCAACCTAGTGTCACTCCCATTCTTTCCCTACAAACAATTCATTCACATGCAACCATTAAACATTTAATCATTTCACTTCACTTAATGCCGTGAATAACCCATTCCACTCCAGATTTCCAGCATCCCATAATCATTCACACCCCTTTAATTCACATGCACTCACACGCATTCACACACACTTCATTTCCCAACTCCATGCCGTGCCTTTCATTCCCATTTCCAGCATGCATTCACATGCATTTTCAGCACCTACACACCTCACACACATGCAATTCCAGCACCAACAAGCATCATTGCCGTGTACCCCTTATGCATTTCCAGCTTTCACATGCTTTCCTAGCTGTTTTCCATCATTAACAAGCCACATGCATTCTAAACAAACAGCCATATACACCTCTACTCCTCCTATAAAAACCCTTGCATTCATTCATTCAAGGACATCTCATTTTCATACACAAGATACCACAAACACATCCAATCTTCCCTCATTGCCGTGAGCTCCCATTCCCTTACTATTCCATCCACCACAGAAGTTCCATTCACAACACAACACACAACACAAACATTTCCCTTTTGCCGCAAATCCCCTTCCATTTCTACACAACTTCTTCTCGGCTTCATTCCATACACTCTCCCCTTCGCATAAACCATTCAACCTTAGCCGCTCCACCTTCATTTACAACACACTTGGAGCACCACACCGAAGGCAACTCTTAAAGGATTTTGACATCAGTTTTGCTTCAAGGGTTCGTTCTCCTTAATTCTATGTTCATTCATGTTGTATATTTTTATATCAAACATTCTGTAAACATGAAGTGTAACTAATCTCTTTCTAGGGATTCGATGTAGCCTTGCAAGATTGCCATGTAGTTATTTCAGAATGCTCAGTTGATCCATCTATTTCTTGTTTCATTCTCTGATTTAATTGTGACTTTGTGTGTTGATTTTAATGTTTGATCACCATTTGATTTAACCACAGGTTGTTTAGCCAAGAGTAAAGCACACATCATGCATACTCTTGGTGGATATGTGAATGAATGAAGGGAATGCTTTGCAAACAACCTGCCGAGTGTTTCCTTTGGTTTTATGAAAGTTTCTTGTGCGTGTCATGTTCTTGATTAGGGACCAAAGTTGCACATCACACTTAGGTTCAGGATTAGGAACATTTGATCAAGTCCACACATCATATGGTTGATCATATCTAAGTGAAACAAACCCAAGAAATAGGTAGATGGATGAGTATAATCTGATTCAACAAGCATGGACATGGCTTAGCAATGGTGAAACCGAATCCCTAGCTTCATCTCTATTTGTGCTATCTCATTTTATTAGTTGTTGATTCATTTATTTGTGTCTATTTCATTTTCTTGTGCTTTCAAGTTACAACAACAAATCTGCCTAAGTTGATTAGTTTTATTTCTCTTATAGAGTTCTTGCAAAACAAGTAGTTGTATAGGTCCAATTAGTCCCTGTGGATTCGACACCCTTACTTGTGCCATTATACTAAACATATTCTAGCACGAAGAAGGAAAACATCAATCAACATGTTCATGGCTTCAAACTTTCCCCTAACTAATTAGGGGTTTAGCCACTCATGATTACAGCAAACTTAGAAAGTAATAGCAAAGTAAACATTGAAAACAAGAACGAAGTACACCTAAAACACTCAAATCTGCAAGCATGAACCGTTTTAGGCCTCCTTCCTCTCCTAGTTGCTGCGGCACAAGGGGTTATGGTGAGTTTTGGGGATTATGGATGATATAGAATGATGTGTTTAGGATAGGGATGGATGTAGGGGACGGCAAGGGTTGTTTTTGGGCAGAAAGTATGAAGAATGGTGAAGTATGGATGTGTTAGAGGGAGATGATGAATTTCTGGCGTGAATGGTGAATGAATGAATCTTTTGTGGCTGCAACCAGGAGGTTTATTATTAGGATTTCAGGAATTAAAACCCTAGGTTATTTAGGTAATCAGAAATTAAGTCAAAGACTCTAGAAATAGGAAAGAATCCTCCCCCTTGCACGGCAAGGAAGAGGAAGGGTCAAAGGAAGTGCACGGCAAGGCTTGCATGAAATAAGTAAGTGTTTAATTCCCTAAATCAATTCTAAGAATCAGGAATTAAGTTAAATCCCTTTAGAATAGGTAATTGAAATCAGGAATTAGGGGAAAAAGGCTAAGTCTTGCGGCACAAGGGAGGAAAAGAAGGGGAAAGTGCCAAACTTGCAGATTTTGGGAGAAAAGGAATGTATAGGTTCGGCTAAGGCTTTTAGGAAAGGGATTGTGACATAATCTTGCAGATTTTGGGAGAGAAGAGGAAGGTAAGGTGCGGCACATGTCTAGGGCTTCTAGAACATGTGATTTAGGCAACCACATTATTTGGAAACTTGCATAATTGGAAACCTTTCAAGAATAGAAACTCCCCATAATGGAAACTAGTTTCCAATTCTTGATTCCTCATTCTTCCTTCGATTCTAGGCTCACTTGGTCTTCAATTTCGTCCAATGCTTTTGCTCCAAGCATAAGCTATCCATCCTTAGCCCAAAAGTGCTCCAAAAGGCTCCAAAATGCACTTCTTTGCTCCTTTAGCCCTTAGAACCTGAAAACATACGAAAATGGCTTAAAAGACTTAAAGAACTAAGAAATAACAACGTAAATGCACAAGAACAAGCCAACTAAGTCACCTAAATATGCTCCTATCAGTAAGGTTGTTCCAAATTTCATTATTTCTAACCCCGTTCCACCAAATATCCCTATTCCTTGCAGGTTCATGAATTCCAAGGAAGAAGAAAGTGAAAAAGACATCTTGGAAGCCCTTACAAAGGTGCAAAGTATGGAATATCAAGAATTCGTCAAAGAGGATGTTCTTGAGGCAAACAATCCCAAAGATATTGAATTTTATGACACAGGACAAGGAACAATCCTCACACCAAATTTGTCCAAGTGCAAAGTTCCTGAAACGTTCAAAGAAGATGTGTTTATCCATCAGTTCTTGTTGGAGGACATAGGTACACCACCTCCTCCAATTTCAATTTTGTTTTATACTAACAAGTTATTGATGATTCAGGCACCCAATCTTGAATTTAAACCATTACCGGATCATTTCAAGTATCACCTTCCATTCAAAGATCAATTCCATGCCGTGGGCACTAGGGGAGCTTAAAAGGAGGTATCGTCCGGCTGGAAGACGTTAAAGCAAAGCGCTTCTTGGGAGGCAACCCATGCATTTAAATAAAGAAGACCTAGGAATCTCCGGCTCCCACAACCAGATTTCCGTTCCTAAACCCTACTCTTTATTGCTTTTATTTTGCCATGTTTGTCGTGTTTGTTAGTTGTGTTATTTGGTTGTTTGTTTGTGAGTCTATGCTTAAAACATTGAGGACAATGTTTGGTTTAAGTGTGGGGGGGTAAACAAAGTGTTTTTCATGCAAATTCGTGGGATTTTATCACCCATCATTTCTAAAGTTGTTTTTCACTGTTTTTAAGTGTTTTTAGTGTGTTTTGAAGTGTTTTTATGTGTCTTAAACAGAAAATCCGAAAATTTGAAAAAAAAATCGAAAAAGAGTGTTTTAAAAACCCAAAAAGAGTTGTTTTGAGAGTCGTTTTTGTTTGTGTCTTAGGATACCTTCCAACACAATGATGAGGATTTGGTTTTTAATTGCATGACTATGAAAGAAAGTTACAAACATGGATGGAAGTTTGATATGCTCTTTGGTTTATGCTTAGTTGTAGTTGACATTTACAAATTCACATATAATCACAAAGGAAAAAATCAATTTTTGTAACATGCTTGAAGGAAGAAACTCAAACTAACGCTACAACCCTGAGAGACTTGAGCCTAAACATTCTTTGGAGAGTTATTAATCTTGATGTTCTTGTTTTCTAAAGTCGTTGCATGATCTCATTATTCTTCGCTTGGTTGCTACTTAGAATGCGTTTCATCACTATAGTTCCAAATACTAGAACTCACGCCCATTTCATTCAAAGCATAAAATTGATTAGCATAACTAATAATAAGATGAAGTTGGTTAGTTTAAACCCAGAACCAAAAAGCCTTACCCGTTTACATATGAATTGTAGGTTTAACCCCCTTTGAGCCTTTATTAGCCTATTGTCTTTGTTAGCCCACATTATCCCTACCTAGCCTAGAATAGGACTATCCATACCCTTGTTCTTAAAGGATAGTAAAGCATGACTTAGAGGGAATTCCTTTTGATCTAAAAATTGCAGAAAAACAAGTGTGGGGGAAGGATTTTCGTGGGAATCCAGGAAGTTGTATGGTTGATGTGCCAAAGAAAAGAATAGGGCACGAAAAAAAAAAAAAAAAAACAAAACATGAAAAAGAAGGAAAAAAAAAAGAAACAGGAGTTGAAAATAAGTGAGAATGAACTCACAAGTATTGATTGTTGAAGAAAGGGTCCAAAAGTTTGAATTTGACCCTGAGTTTTGTGTGAAGTTTCCCTTGGTGTTCAAAGTTGATTTCTGCATTCAAAAGTGAATTCTAAGTGTTCATTTCATTACTTTGCTTACTATTGCTTTAAGAACTTTTGTTTATCCTTACCTTTCTTTGTTAGCCAATACCCTAGCTGATGCGATTTTTATACGCACACAAACTAAACCCTATTTGTGACAATTGTAGTAATGATGTAAGTAGGGATCGTTCTAACCGGGGATTAACTAGGGATGCTAAACACTTGACTCAAATAAATAAAACTAACTTTTAAAACACTAAGACAAACTAAAAGACTCAAAACAAGTTCAAAAGACTCTAAATACTTAAAAACATAAAATAAGACAAATCAAATGATTAAGACTTAACAAAATAGAGGGGGGGAATTGTGGTTGGACGAGATTAAATTAAACGGACAGATTATAATTTAAAACAGATAGTAAAGATGAATGTGATGAAAATATGGATGATGGAATAGCTAAGGGGTTCTTCTCCACACATGTTACACTTGCATACAAAATTGATTCTCAGTTGGTCTTTCGATAAATTATGAAACTCAATGCTCCAAGTTAATTAGGTCCGCTTAAATTAACTTTCAGATTTCCCTAGATTCGTTGGATTGAATGGAATACGCATTACAACCAAATTATTCTTAATCAAAGTCCCTAACTATGGAATACGCATGATAGAGACATTCAACAAAGATCATTAAGTTCAACGGAAATCATAAACATCGACGAGGCATTCGTTACTATGGAATACGCATGAAACTTATGCCAAGAATTCGTTTAACGCGATTGTTTATAAGCAACCTCCACTACTTGTGAATATAAGTTCATAACGATTAGGTGAAATTCACTTATATTCTAGCGTCATATTTATGCATGAAAATTAAGCTTGCAATCTCAATGAACATACATAAATAAGTTATCAATCAAACAGTTAAACGAATTGAATCCACAACTTATGAAATTCCAACCAAACGTAATCAATTCAAATTGCAAATATAAACATAGTTTCGAATCACCCCTAGCTAAAGGGGGTTTAGTTCATCATAACTTTGAAATCAAAGAAACACCTAAACATTCCAACAACTCAAACTTGAATTGTATGAACGTTTAAGCACTCTTTTCTTCCTCGTTGTTGTAGCACAAGGTCTAAGGTGAGCTTTGGGGATTATGTGAAGTGTTTTGGAGGGATGGGAAGTGGTTGGATAGTGGCTGCAATGGAGGAGAAAAACTGCACAGAAATGGAAATGATTTGATGCACAAGGGTTGTGTTTGTGTTGTGTGAAGTGTTGTGAATGGAAATATGAGATGTTCTTGAATGAATGAATGCAAGGGTATTTATAGGAGTAGTGGAGGGAACATATGGCTGTTTGTTTAAGATGCAAGTGGCTAATTAATGATGGAAAATCAGTTAGAAAAACATGTGAAAGCTGGAATTGCATGTGAAGGTGTTGGAATGTGCTGAAATGGTGTGTGAAGGCACGGCATTGAGTGTTTTCTTGCTTATTTTCTGGCTATATGATGAAAGGTTAATGAATAATGCATGTAGGTGGCTGCAATGATGAAGAATGAGTGGTGGAAATGAAAGGGAAAGCTAGAAAGACATGTGAAGATGCTGGAATTGTGAGTAGGCCACGGCATGGATGTGTTTTGGGTGCGTGTGTGTGAATGTGTGGCTTAATGATTAAGTGAATGAATATGTGGCTGCATGTGGATTAAAGGGGTGTGAATGGTGGTGTAATGATGAAATGAAATGGCTAGAAAGGGTATGAAATGCACGGCAAGAATTTCAGGATGCATGTGTGTTTGAATGGTGGTGAAAATGCATGTGAGTGCATGTTTTGGTGCTGGAATTAGGGGGAATGCACGGGTTAGGCTTGGTTGAATGATGATGATGCATGTGATTGGTGGGAACAAAGGGGGAAACAAGGCACAAGGGTGCTTGAGTGAATGATTGAACGTGCATGTGGATTAATGAATGAATGGTGGTGTAATGATGAAGTGAAATGGCTAGAAATGTTAGGGAATGTGCACGGCAATGATGTTGGGAAATGAATGATTAAATGTGCATGTGGGTGAAAGTGAAGAGAATGCATGTGTTTGATGAAATTGCATTTGAAAAGGTTGGAAAGTGGAAGGGAAAGGCACGGCAACAAGGAAGTGTTTGGTGATGAATGCAATGATGAAGAGTGAATAAAAAATGCATGTAGGGTTAGCTAGGTTGGGTTTGTTTGGGTGCATGTGTGTTAATGGTGGTTTTGCATGTGAATTGATGGATTGTTTTTGATGGAATGGATGGTTCTTTGCATGGCTATAAGGGAGAGAATAAGAGAGAATGGGCTAGGCCCTTTGTTTTATGTCCAAAGTGAAAATAAGGCCTTCAAATTCGTCCAAACTTTGGCTCCATGGATAAGCTATCCAATCCATGCCCAAAAATGCTCCAAATGGCCTCAAAATGCACTTTCTTGCTCCCTAAGCCCTTAGAACCTGAAAACACACAAAAGAAGCATAAAGAACTAAAATAACTAAAGAAACATAACGTAAATGTATGAGAACAAGCCATTTAAGTCGCATGAATATGCTCCTATCACTAGCCCCGTTACAACCCTTAGACTTCGATCTTGATTGTTATGTGTTTCAATATGTGGAGTTTAAAATTGGTTTGAGCATATGGTATCCTTGGTTCTCGCGTCTAAGTAGTGGCATTCCATTCATGAGATCATATACATGTTAATAATTCCGGAAATTGCCTTCTTTGTTATGACATATGTGAGTATTAGTTTACATATTTACATCAATCTTCTAACATATACTTAGTGTAGGGAGTGTAGTCAGAAAATCTGTGTGAAAATAGAGTGTATCCAGTGAGGAATTGGGGGATTCTCTAAGGCATGTTACTACATTCAAAATCATGTTTTAATTGATTAAATGGGAGCTAGTGTGTGGTAACTATGGTTAGGTATACGCTCAAGGGTAGGGATAACTAAAATCTATGTATGTGGTGTTCTTTAATATGTCATGTTGCATTGGAAATCCCCGAGGTACATGTTGGAAGGTCTAGATTGTGTTTTGTTCATTTCGTTTTGCTCGAGGACTAGCAAAAGCTAAGTGTGGGGGAATTTGATAGGAACATATTTATGCTATTTAGTTATGTTGTTTCCTTGCATTTAGTTACTTAATTACTATCTATTTTAGTCTTTTAAGCTATTTTCGTATGTTTTTAGGTCCTAATGGCAAACGGAGCAAGAAAGTGCATTTTGAGGCTATTTGGAGCAGTTTTGGGCATGGATTGGATAGCTTAACAATGGAGCAAAGAGGATGGACGAAATTGAAGTCAAGAAGGGCTAGGAAAGGCTACAAATCTGGAGAAAGAAGTCCAAATACAAAGAAGATAAGGAAATAGCAAGAAATAAGGAATCTTATCCACCCTTATCTTATCCTATCCTAACCAACCTTATCCTTTCCTAACTCTAACATTATCTTATCTTATCCTATCCTAATCTTTTCCTACCTTAATTCCAACTTCAAAGAGGACTCCTTTTCACATTAAATCACCTAAATATCAAGTTCTAGAAGCCCTATTTTCGTGCATTAAGTTTATGCCACATGTAACCCTTCTAGAAGTTCTAGAATCTGCCACAAGGACCATTCATTGTCCTCCTTGGAGTCTAATTGAAAGTATCCTTGTTCTTTGGTGATTTGGAGTCCTAATTCCTCTCCTTTTCAGCCCAAATTCGTGCCTCCCCTTCACCCTATAAATACTTGATGCCACAACACTCAAAAACCACCACCCTCTACCACAAATTCACACCACACCATCCACCACACCTCAAGAGCCTAAATTCACACAAATCCCCATTGTTGGCAGCAAGGAAGGAAGGAAGAGCCACCTGGAGTGTTTCTAGGTGTATTCTATCTTTGTTTTTAATGTTTAATTTATATTCTCTTTGTTTTGTTGTAAACATGAGGAGCTAAACTTGTTTTAGCTAGGGGAGACTTTGAAACCATGATTATATTTGCAATATGAATTGATTAATTCCAGTTGTTATTTCATAAATTGTGAATGCAATTTACTTAACCGTTTGATGGATAACTTATTCTTGTTTGATGATTAAGGGTGCACACTTAATTTGCATGCTTGAATTTGGTGCTAGAATATAAGGGAGTTTCACATAATCGTTACAAACTTATATTCACAAGTAGTTAAGGTTGTTTTCACAATCATGTTAAGTAAATTCCTAGCATGAGTATCATGATGTCATAGTTACAAGTGCTTTGTCAATACTTATGATTTTCATAGAACGTAATGCTCTTTGATTGTATCTCTATTATGATGTCATGTAGGGAACTTTTGAAGAATGCTTTGGGTTGTCGTATGATGTCATCCAATCCAATAACTAAAGGAAAATCTGAGGGTTAATTAGTGATGTCACGGTTAATCTGGGGTGTTGAGGTTTATGGTTTATCGAAAAAGCAATTGGAAATCAATTTCTGTTCAAATGTGTCATGCGTGGAAAAGAATCCTCTAGCTAGCTAATCACCCATCCATATACCCAAATTCGTTCATAAGTTTGTCTAAATTTAGTTTCTGTTTTGTTTTAATTCAAATTCGTCAAAACCAAAACCCCCCTTTGTTTTAAGTGTCAATTAGGTTAGAATCTGAGCTATTGTGTGTTTTTAAGTGTTTTGAGTCAAAACTAATTCAATTTTCGTCAAAAGTAAGTCTTAGAGTCTAGTTTGAGTCTTTTTGATTGTTTTGTGTTGTTTAGAGTCTTTTAAGTTTGTTTTGAGTCATATAAGTTTAGTTAAGAGTCTTTTGAGTTTATTTAAGTGTTTTTAAGTTTAGTTTTATGTTTTTGAGCCAGTTTAGAGTAGATTAGCATTCCCACCTAATCCCCGGCCTAGAACGATCCCTACTTATATCTATACTACAATTGTCAAAAAGAGGGTTTAATTTGTGTGCTATTATATATCACATCAAATTTCCCCGGCAACGGCGCCAAAAATTTGATGTGAAATAAGATAGCACTCAAATTAAACCCTCTTTTTGACAATTGTAGTATAGTTATAAGTAGGGATCGTTCTAGGCCGGGGATTAGGAGGGATTGCTAATCTAATGAAAATTGACTCAAAGATGTGAAAATATGTTTTAAACCACTTTAAATGACCTCACAAGACTCTTACTAACTTATATGACCAAAAACAACTTTAAAGACTCAAAACAACTTAAAACAACCAAAAAGACTCAATTTAGACTCTAGGACTTAATTTGGACGAAAATACACTTGGTTTTGACTCTAAAGACTCAAAAAGACTCTTTTGGACAGATTTGGAACAAATAAGAAAGGGGGTTTTGATTTTGGACGAATTTAAAAGAAAACAAGTAACTTAAAACTTTAAAACAGATTTTGGACGAATTTTAGAAAAACTAATGGATGATAGGATAGCCAAGGGATACTTCTCCATACATGATACTTTCTAACATAAATTGATTTCCAGTTGCTTTTTCGATAAACCATGAACCTCAGCACCCCAGATTAACCGTGACATCACTAATTAACCCTCAGATTTCCCTTAAGTTAGTGGATTGGATGACATCATACGACAACCCAAAGCATTCTCCAAAACGTCCCCTACATGACATCATAATAGAGATACGGTCAAAGATCATTACGTTCAATGGAAATCATAAGTATTGACAAAGCACTTGTAACTATGACATCATGATACGCATGCTAGGAATTTACTTAACATGATTGTGAAAACAACCTTAACTACTTGTGAATATAAGTTTGTAACGATTATGTGAAACACTCTTATATTCTAGCCCCAAATTCAAGCATGCAAATTAAGTAGGCCTCCCTAATAAACATACAAGAATAAGTTATCCATCAAACGGTTAAGCAAATTGCGTTCATGACTTATGAAATCACAACTGGACTTAATCAACTCATATTATAAATGTAATCATGGTTTCAAAGCATCCCTAGGCTAAAACGAGTTTAGCCTCTCATGTTCATGACAAAACAAAGCAATATAGATTTAAACATTGAAAATAAAAGATAGATTACACCTAAAAACGTCCAACACTCCAACTTGAATGCACAAA
Source organism: Pyrus communis (assembly GCF_963583255.1). Classification (NCBI taxonomy): domain Eukaryota; kingdom Viridiplantae; phylum Streptophyta; class Magnoliopsida; order Rosales; family Rosaceae; genus Pyrus; species Pyrus communis. The sequence continues at coordinate 9,261,898 of NC_084814.1, read as the reverse complement.
CGCCCAAGGCTTGGTCTTCTTTCTCCTCCTCCTTGCTAAGTCACGGCACAAGGTTTATGGTGGGTTTGTGGATGATTTTCTGGGTTTTGGATGGATTTAGGTATGTATGGTGGTGCGGCAAAGGATGATGGTGGTGTATGGAGGTTGGGATGGAGGTGTGGAAGTAGGGGAATGATGGATGGGTGGTTGCAAGGTCACGGCAAAGGGTTGATTTCTGAAGGAATGTATGAATGTCGTGTGAAGGGGTGGTGAACTAAATGGTGCGGCAAGGGCTGCTTATATAGGCTAGTTTGGTACACTTAGTGAAGGAAAAGGATTGCCTAATCCTATTGAAAAAGGGTCAATTCAAGGCAGAAATCAAGTGGGATTGGGAATAGGAATTTCGGCTAGGATTTAGGGTGTTCTAGAAGGCTAGGTGCGGCACACATGTAGGGATAGGATAAGGTGTTCTAGAAACTGTGTTTAAGGCAGATTCCTAATCCTAAAGGGCCTAAGACATGTGATATAAGAGTAGGAAAAGGATTGTGATTCCTAAACCTACAAGGAATGGTGTTTTGCGGCATTGGTATGGATAAGTCTTCTAGAAACTGAAATAGGTGTTTAGATGTGTAATTGATTCCCCCTAATTAGCTAGGTTTAAGTCCCAATCTGATTTGGATAGGATAGAATAGGATAATGTTAGAGTTAGGATAGGATAAGGTTTCTAGGATAGGATAAGATAAGGTTTGGATAAGGTTGGATAAGGTTCCTTGTTTCTTGCTTCTTCCTTATCTTCATTGGAATAGAACTTCTTCCACCAGATTTGTAGCCTTTCCTAGCTCTTCTTGTCTTCAATTTCGTCCATCCTATTTGCTCCATGGTTAAGCTATCCAATCCATGCCCAAAAATGCTCCAAATAGCCTCAAAATGCACTTTATTGCTCCCTTTGCCATTAGAACCTAAAAACATACGAAAATGGCTTAAAATACTAAAACAACTATGAATTAACAACATAAATGCATGAAAACAAGCTAAGTAAGTCGCCTAAATATGCTCGTATCAGTACCTTCCAACACAATGATGGGGATTTGGTTTGTAATTGCATGACTGTTAAAAAGAGTTATAAACATGGAGAAAAGTTTGATTTATTCTTGGTAGATGCTTGGTTATGGTTATAATGTATGACTTCACATGCAATCATAAAAGAAAAATTCGTTTTTGTAACATGCTTGAAGGAAGGAACTCAAACAAACGCTACAACCTTGTGAGACTTGAGCCTAAACGTTATTTGGAGAGTTAAAATCTATGCATTATTGTTTTCTAAAGTCGTTGCATGATCTCATTATTCTTTGCTTGGTTACTACTTAGAAGGCGTTTCATCATATAGTTCCAAATGCTAGAACTCATGCCCATTTCATTCGAAGCATGTTATTGATTTGCATAAAACATATTCAAGAAGAAGTTGTGTAGTGACCACCACCAGAGCCAAATTGCCGTGTATCCTGCTTCATTTTATGTATAAGTTAACCTCGTTGAGCCTTGTTTAGCCTTTATTCTTTGTTAACCCACATTATCCTCACCTAGCCTAGTTTAGGACAGTCCACACTGATGTGATATATAATAGCACACAAATTAAACCCTCTTTTTGACAATTGTAGTATAGATATAAGTAGGGATCGTTCTAGGCCGGGGATTAGGAGGGATTGCTAATCCACTCTAAACTGACTCAAAAACATAAAACTAAACTTAAAAACACTTAAATAAACTCAAAAGACTCTTAACTAAACTTATATGACTCCAAGAAAACTTAAAAGACTCAAAACAACACAAAACAATAAAAAGACTCAAACTAGACTCTAGGACTCAATTTGGACGAAAATAGAATTGGTTTTGACTCAAAATACTCAAAAACACACAATAGCTCAGATTCTAACCTAATTGACACTTAAAACAAAGGGGGGTTTTGGTTTTGACGAATTTGAATTAAAACAAAACAAAAACTAAACTTAGACAAAGTTATGAACAAATTTGGGTATATGGATGGGTGATTAGCTAGCTAGAGGATTCTTTTCCACACATGACACATTTGAACACAAATTGATTTCCAGTTGCTTTTTCGATAAACCATGAACCTCAACACCCCAGATTAACCGTGACATCACTAATTAACCCTCAGACTTTCCTTTAGTTATTGGATTGGATGACATCATATGACAACCCAAAGCATTCTTCAAAAGTTCCCTACATGACATCATAATAGAGATACAATCAAAGATCATTACGTTCTATGAAAATCATAAGTATTGACAAAGCACTTGTAACTATGACATCATGATACTCATGCTAGGAGTTTACTTAACATGATTGTGAAAACAACCTTAACTACTTGTGAATATAAGTTTGTAACGATTATGTGAAACTCCCTTATATTCTAGCACCAAATTCAAGCATGCAAATTAAGTGTGCACCCTTAATCAACAAACAAGAATAAGTTATCCATCAAACGGTTAAGTAAATTGCATTCACAATTTATGAAATCACAACTGAAATTAATCAATTCATATTGCAAATATAATCATGGTTTCAAAGTCTCCCCTAGCCAAAACAAAATTAGTTCCTCATGTTTACAACAAAACAAAGAGAATATAAATTAAACATTGAAAACAAAGATAGAATACACCTAGAAACACTCCAGGTGGCTCCTCCTTCCTTCCTTGCTGCCAACAATGGGGATATGTGTGAATTTAGGCTCTTGAGGTGTTGGACAAATTTCTGTGATGAATGATGAATGGCTGCATAGGTTATGCGTTGCGGGGTGCGGCACACTAATGGGTATATTTATATAGCATGGCCGAAACCCTAGCAAACAGATTTAGGGTTAACCTAGCTGATACAAGTGTTTTTGGGCCCCTAAGTTGCGGCATGGGTTTGGGAATTAAGTCCTAGCCCAATTGGTTTCAGATATGGACTTACACAATCCAAATCCAAGAGAAAAAGGGCCAATTAAAATCAGAATCCAATTAGAAATAGGTTAAGAATTTTCGTCCAAAATTGGGCCTTCTAGAAACTAAGTGTCTTATGGCTGATTTTGGGTATTCTAGAAGGCATAAAAGAGGGAAAGGTGTGGCACCCTTTTTGTAACATCCCGTCCCAAATTTCATTTTAACGTACATTGAAATTACAATTTTACCCTAATTTGTTTGTGTACGTTAAGTGTTGTGTAGTGTGGTGTTGTAGGACCACACACACACTCACACATCACCCTCACTCTCCCGGGATTCCCTCCCTCATTCCCTCACTCTGTCTTTCTCTGTCTTTTCTCTCTCTCTCTCCCCGAGTCTATTTTCTTCTTCTTCTTCTTCTACACACGGACAACACACACATATACCCAATACTTCACCAATCAAGAAACTAAGACCACCATCGTGTTCGTGGAGCATCAACCATCCTCGATCCCTCTAAACGAGAGCACACCATCCAAAACCCCCAAAATCCACCACACATACCTTGTGCTGCAGCAAGGAGGAGGAAGAGGAGCCAAGCCGTGCATCAAATCCATCCTGGAATTGCTGAAACGTTTAGGTGTAATCTTTCTTATGATTTCAATGTTTAAATTCAATAATTTTTGTTGTGCAAGCATGAGGAACTAATCCCCTTTTGGCTAGGGGGAATTTCGAAACCATGGTTATATTTGCATGATGATTTGATTACTTTCAGTTGTGATTTCATGAATGGTGAATTCAATTTACTTATCTGTTTTAATTAAAACTTGTTTATGTATATGAATTGAGAGTGCACACTTGATTTGCATGCATAAACCTGATGCTAGGGTATAAGGAAACTTCACCTAATCGTTGGGAACTTATATTCATGAGTAGTTAAGATTGTTGGTCACAATTATGTTGAGTAAATTCTTGGCATAAGTATCATGCGCTTTCATAGTTACGAATGCCTCGTCAACACCTATGATTTCCATAGAACCTAATGATCTTTGATTGTTTTTCTATTATGCGCTTTCATATAGAGAACTTTTAAGGAATAATTTGATTGCAATGCGCTAATTCCATTCAATTCAATGACCTAAGGGAAATCTGAGAGTTAATTTAAGCATACCTAATTAACTTGGGGTGTTGAGGTTCATAATTCATTGAATAAGCAACTGAAGTTTGCGTTGTATGAAAGTATGCCATGTGTGGAGAATAACCTCCTAGCCATCTCACCATCCACTTAATTCTATCAATTTCACCCAAATCTGCCTAGTTTACATTATTGTTTTGTTTGTTTGATTTTCGTCCAAAACCAAATCCCCAGTTGTCTTAGAGTGTCTAATCGGTTCAAATATGTTTTAGATTGTGTTTTTAAGAGTTTTGAGTCAAGTTAGAACCAATTTTCGTCCAAGTTTGTGTTTAGGCTCAAAACTGCCCAGTTTGTGTTTTTAGGCAATTTTGAGTGTTTTTAGGTTATTTTGAGTCTTGTGAACTTGTTTTGAGTTTTTTTTTAAGTGAGTTAAGTGTTTTAAAGGTTAGTTTTATTTATTTGAGTCAGTTTAAAGTGTTTAGCAATCCCTCCTAATCCCCAGTGTAAGAACGATCCCTACTTATTTATATGCTACAATTGTCAAAAGAGGGTTAATTTGTGTGTTAAGTTAATTTTCGCATCACTGCTTGTTCTTCCTTTGGCCTAAAACGGCTCCTAATGCATAATCCGAGGCATCGCACATGAGCTCAAAAGGAAGGCTCCAATCTGGTGGAATAATGGTGGGGGCCGAAGTGAGCATTTCCTTGAGATGTTTGAAGGCCTTCTCACACTCCTCATCGAACTTGAATGGTACATCCTTTTGGAGAAGTCGGCAAAGGGGGTTAGAGATTTTTGAAAAGTCCTTGATGAATCGCCTATAGAATCCTGCATGTCCAAGAAAAGAACGAACCTCTCTAACCGAAGTAGGAGAGGGTAAGTAGCGTACAAGATCTATTTTTGATTTGTCAACTTCAATCCCTTTGGCCGAAATTATGTGCCCTAAAACTATTCCTTGTTTTACCATGAAATGACATTTTTCCCAATTTAAAACAAGGTTAGTTTCAATGCATCGTTCTAAGACTAAAGTGAGATTATGTAAGCAATCGTCAAACGAATCTCCAAAAACACTAAAATCATCCATAAAAACTTCAATTATTTTCTCCACAAAATCTGAAAATATACTTACCATGCATCTTTGAAAGGTGGCCGGTGCATTGCATAAACCGAATGGCATGCGACAATAAGCAAAAGTACCAAAAGGGCACGTCAAAGTGGTCTTTTCTTGGTCATTCGGAGCTATGACAATTTGATTATATCCCGAATATCCATCAAGAAAACAATAAAAAGAATGACCGGCTAACCTTTCAAGCATTTGATCAATGAATGGCAAAGGGAAGTGGTCCTTCCTTGTGGTGACGTTGAGCTTCCTATAATCGATGCAAACTCTCCAACCCGTTTGGACGCGTGTTGGCACAAGTTCATTCTCAGCATTCTTCACCACCGTCACTCCGGATTTCTTTGGCACTACTTGAATTGGTGAAACCCAACGGCTATCCGAGATAGGATAAATCACTCCGCAATCAAGTAATTTGATAACCTCCTTCTTCACAACTTCCATCATTGGAGGGTTGAGTCGACGTTGAGCCTCTCGAGTTGGTTTAGCCCCCTCCTCTAGAAGTATGCGATGCATGCATGTTGTAGGGCTAATTCCCTTAACATCGGCCAAGGTTCATCCTATGGCTGTTTTGTGCTCTTTCAACACGCGAACCAATTTCTCCTCCTCCATTGCCGTGAGTGATGAAGAAACAATGACGGGCAACGTTTCTTTGTCTCCCAAATAGACATACTTCAAGTGACTTGGCAATGGTTTAAGTTCAAGAACGGGTGCCTGAATCACTAAAGGTAATAACTTGTTAGTAGAAACGGGAATTGAAATTGGGTTTGGGGGCTTCCCTTGATATTGTGGCGATGATTCAAGCGAAGCCACTATCTCGGCAATGCCATCATCATGCACGGCCAGATTTGGTTCTCTACCCATTCCTTCGGCAATTGTGGTTTCAAGTGGGTCTTTGTCCAATGAATCAAGAAAATCCTGCGCCAATGACTCAAGTATATCAATAGAGAAACAAGAATGATCGTCATTAGGATATTTAATAGTTTCAGAAAGATTGAAATCAATAACTTCCCCATCAAATTCCATCGTTAAAGTTCCTTTGAACACGTCGATCTTGGTGCGGGCTGTTTTCATGAAAGGTCTCCCAAGTAGGATTGACAATGGTGTAGAATGGGATGAATCCTCCATGTCAAGCACGTAAAAGTCCGCCGGAAAGATTGATAGGAGCATATTTATGCGCCTTAGTTTGCTTGTTTTCTTGCATTTATGTTGCTAGTACTTAGTAATTTTAGTACTTTAAGCTATTTTCGTGTGTTTGTAGGTCCAAAGGGCTAAAGGAGCAAAAAGATGCATTTTGGAGACTTTTGGAGCACTTTTGGGCTAAGGATGGATAGCTTATGCTTGGAGCCAAAGTGTTGGACGAAATTGAAGACCTAATTGAAGACCAAAGTGTTGGAAACTTGTTCCCTTTAGTTTTAGGACATTTAAACCTTTCCTATATCCTTAGCCGTGCATTCCATCAATTCCAGCACCTCTATTTCCAACCTTGCCGTGCACTCCCACTTCATCATTCCAGCTTTCCAACCTAATTCACATGCATTCCATCCTTTAAAACATTGCACATGCACTCATAATCATTCACACCTTGCAGCCACATGCACTCCCTTTAATTAGTTTAACCTAGCTGTCATTCCACATGCACATTCACTCCCATTTCAGATTGCATTCCCATTCACACACCAACAACACCACTCATTAGCCGTGCATTTCATTTCCAACCTAGCAGCATTTCCACATGCATTTCCCTTTCATTTCAGCCAAGCCACATGCACTCCCACTATTTAATCACATGCACTCCCATTCTTTAATCCAATTCAGCCACTTAATCATTTAACCACATTCACATATCATCCACACAATCTGCCATCATTCACACAAACAAAGCCCTTTGCCGTGCATAACCTTGACAATTCCAACCTAATCCACATGCATTTCCACCCACATGCACTTTAATCATTCAACCATGCAGCCACACATTCACCCACATGCACTCTTAAACATTCAAATTCCCATTCACACATCAAAATCTGCCAATGCCGTGAGTTCCCATCCCATTTCCAGCTTTGCACATGCATTCACTTAACCTAGCTGTTTTGCACATGCATTCACTTAACCTAGTTGTCATGTTCCCTCTCCCATCCATTCATCTCCCTATAAAAACCATACACACTTCACACAACATTCATTCATTCTTCCATACATTCAGAAATTCACCAAGCAACAAACCCCTTGTTGCCGTGCCTTCCCTACTAATCCAAACACCATCACTTCCTTCACCATTCCACAAAACCTAACATTCTACATCATCCATAATCCCCAAAACTCACCTTAGACCTTGTGCTACAACAAAGAGGAAGAGAAGCGGGCCTAAACGTTCATACAATTCAAGTTTGAGTTGTTGGAATGTTTAGGTGTTTCTTTTCCTTTGAATTCAATGTTTAATTTCAATTCTTTTTGTTTTGTACGTATGAGGAACTAAACCCCCTTGGCTAGGGGGGAATTCGAAATATATGTTTATGCTTGCATTTTGATTTGATTACTTCTAATTGCGTTTCATAAGTTGTTTCAATTTGTTTAATTGTTTGATTGATAACTTATTTATGTATGTTTATTGAGAGTGCACGCTTAATTTTCATGCATGAATATGACGCTAGAATATAAGTGAGTTTCACCTAATAGTTACGAACTTATATTCACAAGTAGTGGAGGTTGCTTATAAACAATCGCGTTAAATGAATTCTTGGCATAAGTTTCATGCAATCATAGTAACGAATACCTCGTCAACACTTATAATTTTCATAGAGCATAATGATTCTTGCTTGTATCTCTATTATGCAATCATGTAGGGGACTTGTGGGGAATGCTTTGGGTTGTCGTATGCAATCATCCAATTCAATAACGTTAGGAAGATTTGAAGGTTAATTAGTGCATCACGGTTAACTTGGGGTGTTGAGAATTCATGGTTTATTGAAATGCAATTGGAAATCGTTTTATTATGCAAGTATAACATGTGTGGAGATGAACCCCTTAGCTAGCCTTCATTCCATTCATTCTATCACAATTTCATATTTACATTCTGTCTAGTTTATTAACTTGTTTCTGTTTTCATGTTTAATTTAACTTGTTGTTCAATTATGTTAAACATGTGGAACTAATTTCTTTTTAGTTAGAGGCGAATTTGAAGCCATGGACATATGTTGGTTATGATTTGATTTACTCCAGTTATGAACTCATGAACTTTAGATGTGGTTTACTTTTCTGTTTTGATTAAGAACTTGTTTATGTATGTGGGTTGAGGGTCGACACTTAATTTGCATGCCTAAACTTGATGCTAGGATATAAGGGAATTTCACCTAATCGTTATGAACTTATATTCATGAGTAGTAAAAATCGCTAGTCACGATTGTGTTTAGTAAACCCTAGGCTGGATTAACATGCGTATTCCATAGTTATGAATGCCTAGTCGATGTTTATGACTTCCGTTGAACTTAATGATCTTTGTTGAATGTCTCTATCATGCGTATTCCATAGTTAGGGACTTTGATTAGGAATAATTTGGTTGTAATGCGTATTCCATTCAATCCAATGAATCTAGGGAAATCTAAAAGTTAATTTAAGCGGACCTAATTAACTTGGAGCATTGTCATTCATCATTTGTTGAAGTCATAACTGGGAATCAATTTATATGCATATGTTCATGTGTGGATAAGGAACCCTCTAACTAGTTTCTCATCATTCTATTTCATCAATTTCGTTTTTACAATCTGTTTTAATTAGAATCTGTGCATTTAGTTTAATCTCGTCCAAAACTCAATCCCCCTTTACTTTATTGTTCAATTTAGTTAGAAATCAATTTAGTTTGTGTTTTTTAAAGCATTTTGAGTCTTTGGTTTGTCTTAGTGTTTTAAAGTTTAGTTTTGCATTCTTTGAGTCTAGTATAGTGTTTTATATTGTGTTTTTACGTTTTTGAGTCAAATCCAAGTGATTAACAATCCCTCCTAATCCCCGGTCCAGAACGATCCCTACTTATACTTATACTACAATTGTCAAAAAGAGGGTTTAATTTGTGAGCGTATAAATCTCGCATCAAAGATCAAATTGTTAACCTGCACCAACACATCTTCCAAAACACCTTTTCGATAGGCATTAGAACGATCGGCCAATTGATTAATCACACCATCGTTTTTAAGTTCTCCCAAGTTCATAGATGCATAAATTGAGTAAGGCATGACATTAATTGAAGCTCCTAAATCTAGCATAGCATGTTCAAATTTAGTATTTCCAATAACACAAGGAATTGTAAAACTACCCGGATCTTTGCATTTAGGTGGTAGTTTTCTTTGTAACACTGCCGAAACATTCTCACTTACCTGGACCACCTCTTTGTTTGAAATCCTCTTCCTTGTGGTGCAAAGCTCTTTCAAAAATTTCGCATACTTAGGAACTTGCTTAATTGCATCAAGGAGCGGAATATTGACTTGAACTTTCCTAAAGGTTTCCAGAATGTCCTTCTCATTCTCTTCTTTCTTTGATTGCCTAAATCTGCTAGGGAAGGGCACATTTAGTGGAATAGAACTTGACAAAGTCGAATTTGGACTTACCTTAGGGGTGTTGGACGGTTTTGGGGTGGTAGATGGTTGCGGCTAGGTTTGTTCCACCCTTGCCGTGGCCTTTGTGCCTTGTTGATTCGCTTCTTGCAGCAACATGTCCTCTTCTTGACTTGTTTTGGACGGTTTTGGGGTGGTTCCAACTTCCTTACCACTTCTCAACGTGATTGCCTTGGCAGATTCGAACCCTCCATTTGGGTTGACAATGGTTGAGCTAGGTGATGTGAATTATATAAACACACAAATTAAAACCCTCTTTTGACAATTGTAGTATATGTATAAGTAGGGATCGTTCTAAACCGGGGATTAGGAGGGGTTGCTAAAACGCTTGAAAACTGACTCAAAAACGTAAAACAAAGGTTAAAACACTAAACTAGACTCAAAGAATGTAAAACTAAACACTAGAACACTCAAACAAACCAAAAGACTCAAAACAGCAACAAAACACTGAAAACTGCCTTAAAAACACAATCTGGGCAGTTTTGAACACTTAACACTAATTTGGACGAAAATACAATTTGTTTTGACTCAAAAGACTCTAAAACACACTTTTGGAAAGATTTGGAATAAGTAAGAAAGGGGAATTTGTTTTTGGACGAATTTAAAAGAAAACAAGTAACTTAAAACTTAAAACAGATTTTTGGACGAATTTGAGTAAAACCAATGGATGATGAACTAGCCAAGGGATACTTCTCCACACATGATACATTCAAACATAAGTTGATTTCCAGTTGCTTTTTCGATAAACCATGAACCTCAACACCCCAGATTAACCGTGACATCACTAATTAACCCTCAGATTTCCCTTAAGTTATTGGATTGGATGACATCATACGACAACCCAAAGCATTCTTCAAAAGTCCCCTACATGACATCATAATAGAGATACAATCAAAGATCATTACGTTCAATGGAAATCATAAGTATTGACAAAGCACTTGTAACTATGACATCATGATACGCATGCTAGGAATTTACTTAACATGATTGTGAAAACAACCGTAACTACTTGTGAATATAAGTTTGTAACGATTATGTGAAACACCCTTATATTCTAGCACCAAATTCAAGCATGCAAATTAAGTAGGCCTCCCTAATCAACATACAAGAATAAGTTATCCATCAAACGGTTAAGTAAATTGCATTCACAATTTATGAAATCACAACTGAAATTTATCAACTCATATTATAAATATAATCATGGCTTTAAAGCATCCCTAGGCTAAAACGAGTTTAGCCTCTCATGTTCATAACAAAACAAAGGAAATTAGAATTAAACATTGAAAACAAAAGATAGATTACACCTCGAAGCGTTCCAACACTTCAACTCGAATGCATAAACGTCCAAGGCTTCGTCTTCTTTCTCCTCTTCTTTGCTAGGTCACGGCACAAGTGCTAAGGTGGGTTTTATGGATGAGTTTCTGGATTTAAGGTGGGTTTATGGAGGTATGGTGGTGCGGCAAGGCTTAGTGGTGGTGTAGGGTGGTTTGGACGAAGGTTTGAAGGTTGAAAGATGGTGGAAATTAGGATGGAAAGCTGCGGCAAGGCTGGATGTATTTGTGAGTGAAGGCTGGTTGTGTGGAAGGGGGAATTAGCTTTCTAAGGGTGTGGCACAAGGGTATTTATAAGGAAGAAAATACCTAAAGGCTTTATTACTTGGTTTAGGAAAGGAATTAATTCTAAATCTTTGAAGAATAGGAAACACAAAATCAGAGATTGAAAGAAATAGGAATGTGACTTGCGGCAAAGGTTAGAGAGAAAGGGAATGTCTTTTATTTCTGAATTTAGGCAAGGATTTAGGAATATAAAAGGGTATGTGAGTTATGGCTGAGATTGGTATGAAAAAGGAAGGTGTTTAAGTGTTTAAAATAGGGAACAAAGCCCTTCCTTACACGGCAAGGAAGGGAGACACAAGGAAACACACGGCATTGTCCTAAGGTTGCAAGGAATGTTGTTTTTGTGACCTAGAATAGATAGGAGCCTTTGATCTTGCTGAAATATGGAGTCTTTAAGGATTAGGAAAGATTAAACCAAAATAGGAAACCTTGGCTTAACTTTCCTACTTCAAGTAGGAAACCTTCTTTGACTAGGATTCCTCATTTGATTAGGAATCCTCATTTGATTAGGAATCCTCTTGTGATTAGGAATCCTAACTTCATTAGGTCTTCAATTTCGTCAATTTCTTTTGCTCCAAACATAAGCTATCCATTCCAAGTCCAATTTTGCTCCAAAATGCTCCAAAATGCATCTTTTTGCTTCCTTAGCCATATGAACCTAAAAACACACGAAAATGGCTTAAACTACTAAAACAACTATGAATTAACAATATAAATGCACGAAAACAAGCTAAGTAAGTCGCCTAAATATGCTCCTATCACTAGGGAGCTTGCCTTGGTCTCGGAATTGTCCTACAAACTCCGCAATCTACCCAATTTGTTTTTCTAAGTGGTCCACCCTTTTGTCTTGGTTTAGCATCACTTTTTCTTGGTTTTGCAATGCTTTGTTTTGATTTTCTTGCCCCTGAGACAAATTGGTAAGTAACTTAAGAAGTGTAGCATTATCTAAAGACGTACCTTGATTGTTTTGGGCAGATTGGGGTGGTATTGGATCATTGCCTTAGGTTTTGGTGTAAAACCCCGGGGGTTGTTGCCTAAAGCCTCCTTGTTGTTGAGGTTGTTGAGGCTTGATGCGAAAATTAACTTAACACACAAATTAACCCTCTTGTGACAATTGTAGCATATAAGTAAGTAGGGATCGTTCTTACACCGGGGATTAGGAGGGCTTGCTAAACACTCTAAACTGACTCAAATAACTAAAATTAACCTTTCAAACACTTAAACTCACGTAAAAAGACTCAACTACATTCACAAGACTCAAAATAGGCTAAAACACTCAAAACTGCCTTAAAAACACAATCTGGGCAGTTTTGAACCTAAACACAAACTTGGACGAAAATTGGTTCTAACTTGACTCAAAACTCTAAAAAGCACAATCTAAAACATATTTGGACCAATTAGACACTCTAGAATAACCGGGGATTTGGTTTTGGACGAAAATAAACAAAACAAAACAAATATGTAAACTAGGCAGATTTTGACGAAATTGGTGGAATTAAATGGATGGTGAGATGGCTAGGAGGTTTTTCTCCACACATGGCATACTTGCATACAAAATAATCTCCAGTTGCTTATTCGATGAATTTATGAACCTCAACACCCCAAGTTAATTAGGTACGCTTAAATTAACTCTCAGATTTCCCTTAGGTCATTGAATTGAATGGAATTAGCGCATTGCAATCAAATTATTCCTTAAAAGTTTTCTATATGAAAGCGCATGATAGAAAGACAATCAAAGATCGTTAGGTTCTATGGAAATCATAGGTGTTGACGAGGCATTCGTAACTATGAAAGCGCATGATACTTATGCCAAGAATTCACTTATCATAATTGTGACCAACAATCTTAACTACTCATGAATATAAGTTCCCAACGATTAGGTGAAGTTCCCTCATACCCTAGCATCATGTTTATGCATGCAAATTAAGCGTGCACTCTCAATTCATGTACATAAGCAAGTTTTAATTAAAACAGATAAGCAAATTGAATTCATCATTCATGAAATCACAACTAAAAGGGGGGATTAGTTCCTCATGCAAATATAACCATGGTTTCGAAATTCCCCCCTAGCCAAAGGGGAGATTAGTTCCTCATGCTTGCACAACAAAAAGTATTGAATTTAAACATTGAAATCATAAGAAAGAATACACCTAAATGCTCAGCAATTCCAAGATGGATTCAATGCACAGATTGGCTCCTCTTCCTCCTCCTTGCTGCGGCACAAAGTGTGGGTGCTGGAATTGGTGGTTTTGGATGGTGTTTTCTTGTTTGGAGGGATGGAGGATGGTTGATTCTGGTGGGGAAGGGTGCGGCAGAGATGTATGGATGTGTAGAGTGGTCTATGGAGGCTTAGAATGGAGAATGGAGGTGCGGCACAAGGGTTTTCTGTCTAGCATAAGGGGTGTACGAATTTTTGGCTGAAAGTATGCTTATATAGTCCTAGGGTTAAGTAGATTAGGGTTAGGCTTAACAGATTTGGTGGATTAGGGCCCTAGAATTCGGCCATGGGTTGTCAAATCCACTTAGGAAGAGGTTTTTGGCCCACATAGTTTTATAAACTGATTTGTATACCCAAATCCACAAGGATTAGGCCTTGGAATTCAGAATCCCAAAGGAATTGGGCCTAGGAAGGTGCGGCTGAATTAGGGGAAGGGTTTCTTGGCTTGCAAGGCAAGGTAAAGCCTTCTAGAAAGGTTTGGGCGCCACTTTTCTAGGGTTTCTAGAAAGAATAGGTTTTGTGGCAGATTTGGGCCTTCTAGACTAGGGTGCTTCTAGAAATAGGTTCTAGAATGATCCATTTAGGTCCCCATGCAATTAGGAGTAAGACATGATAAGGTTTGGATAGGATAAGATGAGATAAGGTTTGGATAATGTTTTGGATAATTGGATAATGTTGGATAAGGTTGGATAATGTTTTGGATAATGTTTCCTCTTTTCTTGCACTTTCCTTATCCACTTTGTCCTTAGCTTAGTTCCTTCCTCTTCTTATCACATTTCCACCTTCTTGAAGTCCAAATTCGTCCATCCATGTTAGCCCACATGCAAGCTCACCACCTAGTGTCCAAAATAGCTCCAAAATGCACCAAAATGCACTTTCTTGATACTTTAACCCATAGGACCTACAAACACACGAAATTGAGTTGTAATACGACATTAACTAAGAAATAATAGCACAAATGCACAAGAATAAGCTAGTTAAGTCGCCTAAATATGCTCCTATCAAGGCTCCCTCCACTTAAAGTTTGGATGGTCTCTCCAACCCGGATTGTATGTGTTGGAATATGGATCATTCCTTGGCTGATTTTGGCTTGGAAATCCAATGGCATTTGCACTTTCCCATCCCCCATTCTCAATCAATTGAGGGCACTTTTCCGAAGGATGTCCTTGGATAGAACTTACACCACATACACTTGGACCTTGAATCCTCATTCCTTCGGCCATCTGAGACACAATAGAAGTAAGATTAGCTAATTGAGATTGAATGTCGGATTGGGAACTTACCTCATTCACTTGATGCCGTGGGGTGTCTCTTTGACCAACACCTTCATATTGTTGTGCATTCAACGCTCTATTTGCAATTAAAACCTTGGTAGCCACGGGCGTTTTGTCAACCAAAGCACCTCCCGCCGAGGCATCTAGCATTTGTCTCTCTATTGGAAGAAGCCCCTCGTAGAAATATTGAATTAAAAGTTCTTCCTTCATTTGATGTTGAGGGCATGATGCAACTAGAGTCTTGAAACGTTCATAATATGCCGGAAAGGACTCCCCTTGGTTTTGTTGAATGCCACTTATTTTCTTCCTCAAAAGAATCACTCTTGAAGTTGGGAAGAATTTCTCTAAGAATGCCCGCTTCATGCTTTCCCAAGAAGTGATGGTTCCGGGTGCCAATTCGTATGGCCAATCTTTAGCCTTTTCTGGAAGAGAGAATGGAAAGGCCTTCATCTTCAAAATGTTCCCATCGACATTGATGGGTGTCATACTCGAACATACCACTTCAAACTCCTTAAGATGCTTGTTTGGATCTTCCATGGACAACCCATGGTATTTGGGAATGTGATGCAACAACCTAGACTTCAATTCGAACTCATCGGTCTTGCCTTGGGCAGCCATAGGATATTGGATGCACAAAGGTACAGCATTGTCTAGCCCCGAGGCCGAAAGTTCTTTGATTGTTCGATTGTCCACCGCCATGCTTTCTTCTTCTTCAAATTCAGATTCGGAATCTGAACTTGAACTTGGTGGATAAGGTTCCGGTTGCTTTCTCTTTCTTCTCAAAGTTCGTTCAAAATCGTCGTCAAAATCCAATATGTTTGCACGAATAGGTTGAAAACGACGAGTCATAAACTAGTACCTGAAAATAAAGAACACAACCAAATCAGCAATCTATTTAAAAGGCACGGCACACTTAAAGAAAAAACACAAAGACACTAAAAAGACACTACACAAACAAAAGGGATTAGCAAGTTTGCTAATCCCCGGCAACGGCGCCAAAATTTGATGTGAAAATTAACTTGACACACAAATTAAACCCTATTTGTGACAATTGTAGTGGATATGTAAGTAGGGATCGTTCTAGACAGGGGATTAACTAGGGATGCTAATCTATGTAAATAAGACTCAAAAACACTAAACTAGACTCTATGGACTCAAAACTAACTTTAGACACTTAAAACAGCAACCAATACTCAAAAAGACTCACTTTTAGACTCAATAAAGGTTTTGGACGAAAATAGTACTTGACTTGACTCAAAAGACTCAAGGAAAACAAGTTTTGACTCAAATATGAAGACTAAATAACATGGGGATTGTTTTTGACGAATTTTAGACTCAAAACGAAAACTTAGTAGAAAACACTTTTGACAAACGAATTTAGGTAAAATAAATGGGTAAAAGGCTAGTTAAAGGGTCCTTCTCCACACATGATATATGCATACGAACCAATGTCCAGTTATTACTCCTTTAGACTATGAATGACAATGCCCCAAATTAGTTGCATCGCACAACTAACCCTCAAGTTTTCCTTATTTCATTAAATTGAATGAAAACGCATTAAAACCAAATTATCTTTTTCAAGTTCTTTATATGAGATGCATAACAAAGATACATATCAAAAGTCATTAAGCTTTGTGAAAACCATAAGCGTTGACAAGGCACTCATCACTATGAAACGCATGAGATTCGTACCAAGGATTTACTTAACGCGATTATGATTAGCAACCTTCACTACTTGTGAATATAAGTGAATAACAATTACGTGAAACCCCCCTATACTCTAGCATCAAGTTTATGCATGCAAATTAAGTGTTAACCCCCAACCCACGTACATAAACCAGTTTTAATAACTTAGATAAGCAAATCACATTCATGTCTTAAGAAATACTAACCGGACGTAATCAATTCATATAAAACATATAATCATGGCTTCAAATTCTCCTCTAACTAAAAAGAAGTTAGTTCCTCATGTTCGCAAAATAAAGCTAATTAAATTTAAACATTGAACTAAGACTAAGGATAGAAAGAACCAAGAAAAACGCTCCACACTCCAATGGCATGCACGGCACTCCCTTGGATGGCAGATTGCACAAGTCCTCCTCTCCTTGCTTCCTTGCTTGCGGCACTAAGGTGTTGTAGAATGGATTGTGGTGTTTGATGGATGAAAGTATGAATGAATGAGTGTGTGAGTGGATGAATGAGTGGTGCGGCATAGGGCCGTTTATATAGGCTAATTAGGCACACTTAGTGAAGGAAAAGGATTGCACAATCCCATTGAAAAAGGGTTAATTCAAGGCAGAAATCAAATGGGAATTGGAATAGGTAGTACGGCTAGGATTTAGGGAATTCTAGAAGGTTTTGGTGCGGCACACACATGGGAGAAGATAAGGTGTTCTAGAAGGAGTGTTTAGGACAGATTCCTAAACCTAAAGGGCCAGGGACACATGATATTTGTGTAGAAGGAGGATTGCAATTCCTAAACCTACAAGGAATGGTGTTCTTGCAGCATTTAAATGGATAAGGCTTCTAGAAACTGAAATAGGTGTTCAAATGTGTAATTAATTCCCTCAAAGTAGCTAAGTTTAAGTCCTAACCTAATTTGGATAGGACAGAATAGGATAATGTTAGAGTTAGGATAGGATAAGGTTTCTAGGATAGGATAAGATAAGGTTGGATAAGGTTGGATAAGGTTCCTTGTTTCTTGCTTCATCCTTATCTTCATTACATTAGGACTTCTTCCACCAGATTTGTAGCCTTTCCTAGCCCTTCTTGACTTCAATTTCGTCCATCCTCTTTGCTCCATGGTTAAGCTATCCAATCCATGCCCAGAAATGCTCCAAATAGCCTCAAAATGCACTTTCTTGCTCCTATCTCATGATGGAAGTAGTGAAGAAGGAAATCATCAAATTGCTTGATTGTGGCGTCATCTATCCTATCTCGGATAGTTGTTGGGTTTCACCAGTCCAAGTAGTTCCCAACAAGTCCGGAGTCACGGTGGTGAAAAATGAGGAACATAAACTTGTGCCTACACGTATTCAAACCGGTTGGAGGGTGTGCATTGACTATAGAAAGCTAAATACCGCAACCAGGAAAGATCACTTCCCTTTGCCATTCATCGATCAAATGCTTGAAAGGTTAGCCGGTTATTCTTTTTATTGCTTTCTTGATGGTTATTCGGGTTATAATCAAATTGTCATAGCGCCGGGTGATCAAGAAAAGACCACCCTTCACACAACATTCATTCATTCATTCAGCAATCCACCCTTTGCCGCAACCTTGCAACTAACCTTCCCTCATTCCCCTACTTCCAAACCTCCTTCCCAACCTCCATACACCACCACCAACCCTTGCTGCACCACCACACCTGCCTAAATCCATCCAAAACCCAGAAAATCATCCACAAAACCACCCTAGACCTTGTGCCGTGACTTAGCAAGGAAGAGGAGAAGGAAGTCCAAGCCTTGGGCGTTTGTGCATTCGAGTTAGAGTGTTGGACGTTTTTAGGTGTAATCTATCTTTTATTTTTAATGTTTATGTTTAATTCTATGTTGCTTTGTTTTGTCATGAACATGAGAGGCTAAACTCGTTTTAGCCTAGGGATGCTTTGAAACCATGATTACGTTTATAATATGAGTTGATAAATTCCAATTGTGATTTCATAAATTGTGAATGCAATTTACTTAACCGTTTGATGGATAACTTATTCTTGTATGTTTATTAGGGAGGCCTACTTAATTTGCATGCTTGAATTTGGTGCTAGAATATAAGGGTGTTTCACATAATCGTCACAAACTTATGTTCACAAGTAGTTAAGGTTGTTTTCACAATCATGTTAAGTAAATTCCTAGCATGAGTATCATGATGTCATAGTTACAAGTGCTTTGTCAATACTTATGATTTCTATTGAACGTAATGATCTTTGACCGTATCTCTATTATGATGTCATGTAGGGGACTTTTGAAGAATGCTTTGGGTTGTCGTATGATGTCATCCAATCCACTAACTTAAGGGAAATCTGAGGGTTAATTAGTGATGTCACGGTTAATCTGGGGTGTTGAGGTTCATGGTTTATCGGAAAAGCAACTGGAAATCAATTTATGTTTGAATGTATCATGTGTGGAGAAGTATCCCTTGGCTATCCCATCATCCATTGGTTTTTCTCAAATTCGTCCAAAATCTGTTTTAAAGTTTTAAGTTACTTGTTTTCTTTTAAATTCGTCCAAAATCAAAACCCCTTTTCTTACTTTGTCCAAATCTGTCCAAAGGAGTCTTTTTGTGTCTTTAGAGTCAAAACTAAGTGTATTTTCGTCCAAATCATGTCCTAAAGTCTAAAGTGAGTCTTTTTGGATGTTTTGAGTTGTTTTGAGTCTTTAAAGTTTGTTTTGAGTTATACAAGTCAGTAAGAGTCTTGTGAGTTTATTTAAAGTGTTTTAAAGCATATTTTCACGTCTTTGAGTCAATTTTCATTAGATTAGCAATCCCTCCTAATCCCCGGCCTAGAACGATCCCTACTTATATCTATACTACAATTGTCAAAAAGAGGGTTTAATTTGATGTGAAATAAGATAGCACTCAAATTAAACCCTCTTTTTGACAATTGTAGTATAGATATAAGTAGGGATCGTTCTAGGCCGGGGATTAGGAGGGATTGCTAATCTAATGAAAATTGACTCAAAGATGAGAAAATATGCTTTAAAACACTTTAAATAAACTCACAAGACTCTTACTAACTTGTATGACTCAAAACAAACTTTAAAGACTCAAAACAACTCAAAACAACCAAAAAGACTCACTTTAGACTTTAGGACTTAATTTGGACGAAAATACACTTAGTTTTGACTCTAGAGACTCAAAAAGACTCCTTTGGACAGATGATAGGAGCATATTTAGGCGACTTACTTAGCTTGCTTTCGTGCATTTATGTTGTTAATTCATAGTTGTTTTAGTATTTTAAGCCATTTTCGTATGTTTTTAGGTTCTAATGGCAAAGGGAGCAAGAAAGTGCATTTTGAGGCTATTTGGAGCATTTTTGGGCATGGATTGGATAGCTTAACCATGGAGCAAAGAGGATGGACGAAATTGAAGACAAGAAGAGCTAGGTAAGGCTACAAATCTGGTGGAAGAAGTTCTATTCCAATGAAGATAAGGAAGAAGCAAGAAACAAGGAACCTTATCCAACCTTATCCAAACCTTATCTTATCCTATCCTAGAAACCTTATCCTATCCTAACTCTAACATTATCCTATCCTATCCTATCCAAATCAGATTGGGACTTAAACCTAGCTAATTAGGGGGAATCAATTACACATCTAAACACCTATTTCAGTTTCTAGAAGATTTATCCATACCAAAGCCGCAAAACACCATTCCTTGTAGGTTTAGGAATCACAATCCTTTTCCTACTCTTATATCACATGTCCTAGGCCCTTTAGGATTAGGAATCTGCCTTAAACACAGTTTCTAGAACACCTTATCCTATCCCTACATGTGTGCCGCACCTAGCCTTCTAGAACTCCCTAAATCCTAGCCGAATTCCCTATTCCAAATCCCACTTGATTTCTGCCTTGAGTTAACCTTTTTTCCAATGGGATTAGGCAATCCTTTTCCTACACTAAGTGTGCCAAACTAGCCTATATAAACAGCCTTGCCGCACCATTTAGTTCACCACCCCTTCACACAACATTCATACATTCCTTCAGAATTCAACCCTTTGCCGTGACCTTGCAACCACCCATCCATCATTCTACTTCCACACCTCCATCCCAACCTCCATACACCACCATCAACCCTTGCCGCACCACCATACATACCTAAATCCATCCAAAACCCATAAAATCATCCACAAACCCACCATAGACCTTGTGCCGTGACTTAGCAAGAAGGAGGAGAAGGAAGACCAAGCCTTGGGCGTTTGTGCATTCAAGTTGGAGTGTTGGACGTTTTTAGGTGTAATCTATCCTTTATTGTTAATGTTTAAATCTATGTTGCTTTGTTTTGTCATGAACATGAGAGGCTAAACTCGTTTTACCCTAGGGATGCTTTGAAACCATGATTACATTTATAATATGAGTTGATTAAGTCCAGTTGTGATTTCATAAGTCATGAACGCAATTTGCTTAACCGTTTGATGGATAACTTATTCTTGTATGTTTATTAGGGAGGCCTACTTAATTTGCATGCTTGAATTTGGGGCTAGAATATAAGGGTGTTTCACATAATCGTTACAAACTTATATTCGCAAGTAGTTAAGGTTGTTTTCACAATCATGTTAAGTAAATTCCTAGCATGCGTATCATGATGTCATAGTTACAAGTGCTTTGTCAATACTTATGATTTCCATTGAACGTAATGATCTTTGACCGTATCTCTATTATGATGTCATGTAGGGGACGTTTTGGAGAATGCTTTGGGTTGTCGTACGATGTCATCCAATCCACTAACTTAAGGGAAATCTGAGGGTTAATTAGTGATGTCACGGTTAATCTGGGGTGTTGAGGTTCATGGTTTATTGGAAAAGCAACTGGAAATCAATTTATGTTAGAAAGTATCATGTGTGGAGAAGTATCCCTTGGCTATCCCATCATCCATTAGTTTTTCTAAAATTCGTCCAAAATCTGTTTTAAAGTTTTAAGTTACTTGTTTTCTTTTAAATTCGTCCAAAATCAAAACCCCCTTTCTTATTTGTTCCAAATCTGTCCAAATGAGTCTTTTTGAGTCTTTAGAGTCAAAACCAAGTGTATTTTCGTCCAAATTAAGTCCTAGAGTCTAAATTGAGTCTTTTTGGTTGTTTTAAGTTGTTTTGAGTCTTTAAAGTTTGTTTTTGGTCATACAAGTTAGTAAGAGTCTTGTGAGGTCATTTAAAGTGTTTTAAAAGCATATTTTCACATCTTTGAGTCAAATTTCATTAGATTAGCAATCCCTCCTAATCCCCGGCCTAGAACGATCCCTACTTATATCTATACTACAATTGTCAAAAGGAGGGTTTAATTTGAGTGCTATCTTTTATCACATCAACAGATTTGGACAAAGTAAGAAAAGGGGTTTTGATTTTGGACGAATTTAAAAGAAAACAAGTAACTTAAAACTTTAAAACAGATTTTGGACGAATTTGAGAAAAACCAATGGGTGATCGGATAGCCAAGGGATACTTCTCCACACATGATACATTCAAACATAAATTGATTTCCAGTTGCTTTTCCGATAAACCATGAACCTCAACACCCCAGATTAACCTTGACATCACTAATTAACCCTCAGATTTCCCTTAAGTTAGTGGATTGGATGACATCATACGACAACCCAAAGCATTCTTCAAAAGTCCCCTACATGACATCATAATAGAGATACGGTCAAAGATCATTACGTTCAATAGAAATCATAAGTATTGACAAAGCACCTGTAACTATGACATCATGATACTCATGCTAGGAATTTACTTAACATGATTGTGAAAACAACCTTAACTACTTGTGAACATAAGTTTGTGACGATTATGTGAAACACCCTTATATTCTAGCACCAAATTCAAGCATGCAAATTAAGTAGGCCTCCCTAATAAACATACAAGAATAAGTTATCCATCAAACGGTTAAGTAAATTGCATTCACAATTTATGAAATCACAATTGGAATTTATCAACTCATATTATAAACGTAATCATGGTTTCAAAGCATCCCTAGGCTAAAACGAGTTTAGCCTCTCATGTTCATGACAAAACAAAGCAACATAGAATTAAACATTAAAAATAAAAGATAGATTACACCTAAAAACGTCCAACACTCTAACTCGAATGCACAAACGCCCAAGGCTTGGTCTTCCTTCTCCTCTTCCTTGCTAAGTCACGGCACAAGGTCTAAGGTGGTTTTGTGGATGATTTTCTGGGTTTTGGATGGATTTAGGTAGGTGTGGTGGTGTGGCAAGGGTTGGTGGTGGTGTATGGAGGTTGGGATGGAGGTTTGGAAGTAGGGGAATGAGGGAAGGTTAGTTGCAAGGTTGCGGCAAAGGGTGGATTGCTGAATGGATGAATGAATGTTGTGTGAAGGGTGGTGATTAAATGGTGCGGCAAGGGCTGTTTATATAGGCTAATTTGGCACACTTAGTGAAGGAGAAGGATTGCACAATCCCATTGAAAAAGGGTTAATTCAAGGTAGAAACCAAAGGGGATTGGGATAGGTAGTGCACGGCATGAATTTATGGATTTCTAGAAGGTTAGGTGCGGCACACATGTAGGGATAGGATAAGGTGTTCTAGAAGAAGTGTTTAAGGCAGATTCCTAAACCTAAAGGGACATGAACATGTGATATAAGAGTAGGAGAAGGATTGCAATTCCTAAACCTATAAGGAATGGTGTTCATGCGGCATACACTTGGATAAGGCTTCTAGAAACTAAAATAGGTATTCAAATATGTAATTAATCCCCTCTAATTAGCTAGGTTTAAGTCCTAACCCGATTTGGATAGGATAGGATAAGATAAGGTTGGATAAGGTTCCTTGTTTCTTGCTATTTCCTTATCTTCTTTGCTTTAGGACTTCCTCCACCAGATTTGTAGCCTTTCCTAGTCCTTCTTGACTTCAATTTCGTCCATCCTCTTTACTCCATGGTTAAGCTATTCAATCCATGCCCAAAAATGCTCCAAATAGCCTTAAAATGCACTTTCTTGCTCCTTTTGCCATTAGGACCTAAAAACATACGAAAATAACTTAAAATACTGAAATACATAGTAATTAACTCACTAAATGCAAGAAAACAACATAACTAAGTAGCATAAATATGCTCCTATCACCTAAAAACATACGAAAATAACTCAAAAGACTGAAATAAATAGTAATTAACTTCATAAATGCAAGGAAACAACATAACTAAGTAGCATAAATATGCTCCTATCAGAATCATTACGTTCTTTGGAAATCATAAGCATCGACAAGGCATTTGTACCTATGAAAAGCATGATACTCTTGCCAGGAATCTACTTAACATGATCGTGACTAGCGACCTTCACTACTTGTGAATATAAATTCATAACGATTAGGTGAAACAAACTTATATCCTAGCACCAAATTCAAGCATGCAAATTAAGCGTGCACTCTCAATCAACATACAAGAATAAGTTCTAAATTAAACGGTTAAGAAAATTGTATTCACGACTTATGCAACGATAACTGGAAGTAATCAACTTATTTCACATATATAATCATGGTTTCGAATACACCCTTAGCCAAAACGAATTTAGCCAATCTTACTCAAAGCAAAACAAAGATTACATGAATTAGACATTGAAATATAAGATAGAATACACCTAAAATTGTTCAACAACCCAGAATGAAGAGCCAAACAATTGCGTGAAACTGTCTCCTTTCTCTTGCTTGCGGCAGATTGGATGGAATGATTTCTGGGCTGTTTTGATGATGTAGAATGGATTCTGGGGGGTGTAGAGGCACGGCAAAGGGTGTAGGTTGAGTGTGGATGAGTGTTTGATGGTTGGAAGGTGGTGGAGAACTCGGCAAAGAGGGTGGAAGAAGGTGGAGCGGTTGGTAGTATTTCTGGGCT
This sequence comes from Pyrus communis, assembly GCF_963583255.1. Classification (NCBI taxonomy): domain Eukaryota; kingdom Viridiplantae; phylum Streptophyta; class Magnoliopsida; order Rosales; family Rosaceae; genus Pyrus; species Pyrus communis. The sequence goes on along the minus strand of NC_084814.1, from coordinate 9,237,466 downwards.
GCAGAATGGTGTTTTGGGATGAATGGATGTGTGTGGGAGTGAATGGACGAATTTCTGTGGTCAATGATACTCTAGGGTTCGGCCAAGGGATGATTATATGTGTTTTGGGAAGTTAAAAACATACCTAATTAAGTTATGATTCAGATTTACTAGTCTAAATAGAAAAGGTAAGTGAATAAAGTCCAAATAAAATCAGAAAAAGGGGATGCACGAATTTAAACAAATAAGGAATGTCCTTGCCTTGCAAGGAATCAGAAATTAAACCCCTTGCACAGCAAGGAAAGGGAATTTCAGGTAAGAAACGAAATTGGTGCAAAAGAAGGAAGGAAAAGTCAATTCCTTGCAAGAAATCAGAAATTAGGACTTTAGGGAAAGTTTTAGAACTAGGAAAGTGAATTAAACTGGGAAATAAGAAATTGAAATCAAGAAACACAAGGGAAGGTGCGGCACAAAGCTTAGGGAAAGGTAAAGCACAAAGCAAGAGATATTAGAATAAGGGAAAGGTCCTAACACAAATGAAAAATAGGGAAGTTTGCACAAAGAAAGGGAAACAACCTTCCTTGCACGGCAAGGAAGGGAAAGTTGCAAAGAACCTTTATTTGTTGTCCAAGGGTGCTCGGGAGCCATCTTAAGTGCTAAAACTTAGAGCGTTCTTGATTTAGGAAAGGTCAACCAAAATAGAAACTTTGGCCTAACTTTCCTACTTCAAGTAGGAATCCTTGTGTGAGTAGGAATCCTCGTCCAACTAGGAATCCTCATGTGAGTGGGAAACCTCCTTCAATTTCGAAACCTTCTCGTAATTGGAATCCTCGTCGTAGTAGGAATCCTTGTGACATCAACTCTTCAATTTCGTCCATTCCTTTTGCTCCAAGCATAAGCTATTCAATTTGTGCCCAAAAGTGCTCCAAAAGGCTCCAAAATGCATCATTTCGCCAAATACGTCTTATGAACCTGAAAACACACAAAAGAAGCTTAAAGAACTAAAATAACTAAGAACTAATAACATAAATGTACGAAAACAAGCAAACTAAGTCGCATAAATATGCTCCTATCAACTAGAAATCCTTCTTTGATTAGGAATCCTCTTGTGATTAGGAATCCTCACACCGTTAGGTCTTCAATTTCATCCATTCCTTTTGCTCCAATCATAAGCTATCCATTCCAAGTCCAATTTTGCTCCAAAATGCACCTTTTTGCTTCCTTAGCCATGTGAACCTAAAGACACACGAAAATGGCTTAAACTACTAAAACAACTATGAACTAACAACATAAATGCACGAAAACAAGCTAACTAAGTTGCCTAAATATGTGATGCGAAAATTACTTAACACACAAATTAAACCCTCTTGTTGACAATTGTAGTAGATATGTAAGTAGGGATCATTCTTAAACCGGGGATTATGAGGGATTGCTAAACACTCTAAACTGACTCAAAACCGTAAAAACAAAGTTTAAACACTAAACTAGACTCAAAGAATGCAAAACTAAACTATAAAACACCAAAACAAACCAAAAGACTCAAAACAGCAAACAAACACTCAAAACTGCCTTAAAAACACTTTCTGAGCAGTTTTGAACACTATACTCAAATCTGGACGAAATTAAGTTATCACTTGACTCAAAACACTTAAAAACATCAACTAAATTGATTTCTAACTAATCTAACACTTTAAATTAATGGGGGAATGGTTTTGACGAAAATTAAGTAAATTAAGACAAGGACAAAGAAAACAGATTCTTTAGACTAAATTAGGTGAATTGATGAATGATGGGCTAACTAGAGGGTTCTTCTCCACACATGACACACTTGCATTCAAATTGATTTCCAATTGCTTCTTTCAATAAATTATGAAACTCAATACCCCAAGTTAACCGTGAACAGCACTTTTTTAACTTTCAAGTTTTCCTTAAGTTATTGAATTGGATGGGAATGCGCATACAACAACTCAAAACATTCTCTAAAAGTCCCTTACGTGAAAAGCACAATAAAGGTACAATCAAAGATCATTAAGTTTCATGAAAACTATAAGTATTGACGAGGCAATTGTTACTATGAAAAGCATGAAACTTTTGCCAAGAATTCACTTAACGCGATCGTCGATAAACGACCTCCACTACTAGCAAATACAAGGTTATAACTATTAGGTGAAATTCTGATTGGAGCATATTCATGTGACTTAATTAGCTTGTTCTCGTGCATTTATGTTGTGTTTCCTTAGTTATTTTAGTGTTTAAAGTCACTTTTGTGTATTTTCAGATTATAAGGCCAAAGTGTGCAAGAAGTTGCAAATTGGAGTCTTTTGGAGCAAAAGAGGAATGAATGAGTTGAAGACTTGAAGAAACGATGAATTCCCACTCCAACGATGAATTCCTACTCAAACGAGGATTCCTACTCCAACAAGGATTCCTACTTGAACTAGGAAAGTTAACCCTAGGTTTCCCGTTTTGGTAACCTTTCCTAATCTTAAACGTCCGTATTTTCTAGCCACTTTGAAGGCCTTGTAGGCACTTTAGGACACAAAACAAAGGCCCTAGGCCACTTTAAAGCCTTAGCCGTGGCTTTTCCCTTCTCCCCTTCCTTTGCCGTGCAAGGGGGGGCATTTTTGTCCCCTTTTATGCATCTAAACCCTAACCCTTTTTCCTTGCAGCCACTCTCCCTTTTATTTCTGAAACTTAAACCTATTTCCCTTTCAAATAAACCCTAGCCGCACCCTTTAATCATTCCCTCTTTAATTTCTGATTTTATTTCCTTTTTCTAGAAGCCTTGGATTTAATTTTAATAAGCTAGGGTTTTATTTTCTAAAACCCTATATAAACTAAACCCTAAGCCGCACCCTAGGGCTCTTCTCTCATTCATTTTTCATTCTTTTCATCAGCCACATTCTCTCCCACCTTTGCCGCAGCCACCATCACCCAAAACCCTTCAATCCGTAGCTTCTCCATCAATTCCAGCCACCATCCAACCCTTGCCGCAGCACCACCATCCATTCCCCACTCCATTCCACACCTCCATACACCATCCACACCCCTTGCCGCAACCCTTTACCACCCTAAACCCATCTATAACCTAGAAAATCATCCAAAAACACCCCAAACCCTCGCTGCCGCAACAAGGAGAAGAAGAAAGAGGAGCTTAAACGCGCAGAAATTCAAGTGGATTCGTTGGGCGTTCTAGGTGTAATCAATCTTTTGTTCTTTATGTTTAATTTCAATTTTATTTCTCTTTCTGTGAATGATGCGAAAAATAGTTAAGCACACAAATTAACCCTCTTGTTGTCAAATTGTAGTAAGGATGCAAGTAGGGATCGTTCAGTACCGGGGATTAGGAGGGCTTGCTAAAGCCTCTAAACTAACTTAAAAACATAAAAACAAAGTTAAAAACGTTCACAAAGACTCAAAGGACTCAAAACAGGTTCAAATGACTCAAAACTGCCTAAAAACACTAAATAGGCAGTTTCTGACTTTAAACACAATTTTGGACGAATTTAAGGTTATGGTTTGAATCAAAACACTTTAAAACACAAACTAAACAGATTCTAAACACTCTAGAACAAGAAAGTAAAGGGGGTTTTGATTTGACGAAAAATGAAATAACAAAACAAGTTATAAAACTAGGCAGATTGTAAAACATATTTTGAAAACAAGATGATGGATGGATTAGTTAGAGGTCCATTCTCCACACATGACATATTTGTATATGAATCGATTTTCCAATTGCTTTTCATTAACTATGATGCTCAACACCCCAAGTTAGCCGTGGACAGCACTTTTCTAACTTTCAAGTTTTCCTTAAGTTATTGAATTGGATGGGAATGCGCATACAACAACTCAAAACATTCTCTAAAAGTCCCTTACGTGAAAAGCACAATAAAGGTACAATCAAAGATCATTAAGTTTAATGAAAACTATAAGTATTGACGAGGCAATTGTTACTATGAAAAGCATGAAACTCTTGCCAAGAATTCAATTAACGCGGTTGTGACTAGCAACCTTCACTACTCATGTTTATAAACTTGTGACGATTAGGTGAAACTCGTTTATAAACTAGAATCGAATTTATGCATGAAGACTAAGTATGCATCCCTAATCAACATACAAAAACAAGTTTTTAATAAACAGATAATTGAATTGCAATCACAACTTAACAAATCACAATTGGAAGAAATCAATTCATATTTCAAACATGTTCATGGCTTCAAACTTTCCCCTAACTAATTAGGGGTTTAGCCACTCATGATTACAGCAAACTTAGAAAGTAATAGCAAAGTAAACATTGAAAACAAGAACGAAGTACACCTAAAACACTCCAATCTGCAAGCATGAAGCGTTTTAGGCCTCCTTCCTCTCTAAGTTGCTGCGGCACAAGGGGTTATGGTGAGTTTTGGGGATTATGGATGATGTAGAATGATGTGTTTAGGATAGGGATGGATGTAGGGGACGGCAAGGGTTGTTTTTGGGCAGAAAGTATGAAGAATGGTGAAGTATGGATGTGTTAGAGGGAGGGGAAGAATTTCTGGCGTGAATGGTGAATGAATGAATGAGTTTGTGGCTGCAACAAGGAGGTTTTATTATAAGATTTCAGGAATTAAAACCCTAGGTTATTTAGGTAATCAGAATTTAAGTCAAAAGCTTTTAGAAATAGGAAATCAAATCAGAAAAGTGAAGAAAACTACCTAAAAGTTGCAGCCCAGGAATTAAACACAAAAGGAATGTGTTTTAATGCAATAGAAGAGGAAATAACCATCTCCCTTGCACGGCAAGGAAGAGGTAAGTTCAATGGAGGTGCACGGCAAGGCTTTTAAGAAATAGGTAAGTGTTTAATTCCCTAAATCAATTCTAAGAATCAGGAATTAAGTTAAATCCCTTTAGAATAGGTAATTGAAATCAGGAATTAGGGGAAAAAGGCTAAGTCTTGCGGCACAAGGGAGAAAAAGAAAGGGAAGGTGCAAAACTTGCAGATTTTGAGAGATAAAGGGAAGGTAAGGTGCAGCAAGAAAAGAGAAAGGCTTTAAAGCCATAAATTTGGAGAGAAAAGGGAAGGTAACTCACGGCACAATTTAGGACATGTCTAGGGCTTCTAGAACATGTGATTTAGGCAACCAACATTATTTGGAAACTTGCACAATTGGAAACCTTTCAAGAATAGAAACTCCCCATAATGGAAACTAGTTTCCAATTCTTGATTCCTCCTTCTTCCTTCGATTCTAAGCTCACTTGGTCTTTAATTTCGTCCAACACATTGGCTCCAAGCACAAGCTATCCATCCTTAGCCCAAAAATGCTCCAAAAGGCTCCAAAATGCACTTCTTTGCTCCTTTAGCCCATAGAACCTGAAAACACACAAAAGAAGCATAAAGGACTAAAATAACTAAGGAAACACAGCGTAAATGCACGAGAACAAGGCAATTAAGTCGCATAAATATGCTCCTATCAAATTCCCCCACACTTAGCTTTTGCTAGTCCTCGAGCAAAACAAACAAACTAAACAAAACGAAACGAAGCAAAACAACCAAACGACAATCTAAACCTTCCAACGTTGCCTCAGGGATTTCCAATGCACATAACATGTTAAACTTCATTATCTCCACAGATTTTAGTCATCTTTACACTTGAGCACAAGTAATCATAGTCACCACATACTAGTTCACAATTAAGCATTTAAAACCATGTTTTGAATGTAGTAACATGCCTTAGAGAATTTGCTCAATTCCTTACAAGATATGCACTCAATTTTCACTCAGATTTTCTAACTACACACCCTAATCTAGTTATATGTGAGAAGATTGATGTAAACATGAAAACGAACACTCACATATATGTATCACAAAGAAAGCAATTTCTGGAGTTAATAAGCATGTTTAGATATGATCTCATGAATGGAATGCTACTACTTAGATGCGAGAACCAATGACACCATATGCTCATACCAAGTTCAAACTCCACAAATTGAAACACATAACACTCAAGATTGAAGTCAAGGGTTGTAATGGGCTTGGGGTGTTTGGCTAACAACGAAGGGATATGGAAAACAAAGGTTCTTAAAGAAATAGTGAGTAAAGCAATTGAATCAACTTAGAATTCACTTTTGAATGAAAACTCAATGTTTGAACACAAAGGGAGAATATAGACAATTTAGGGCCAGATTTGGTGTTTTGGACCCTTTCTTCAACATTCAACACTTAATCACTCATTCTTACATCTTTTCAAGCTCTTTTTCCTTTCTTTCTTTCTTTTCTTTTCTGTTTTTCTTTTTCATACGTTTTTCATAACTTTTTCTTTTCTTTTGAATCACAAAACATACATATAACTTTAAGAACAAACATTCCCTCCCCCACACTCATTTTCTTGCAGAATGTAACACAAAAGGAATTCATTTAAGTCATGCTCACTATCTTTTAAGAACAAAGGTGTGGACTATCCTAAACTAGGCTAGGTGAGGATAATGTGGGTTAACAAAGAATAAAGGCTAAACAAGGCTCAACGGGGTTAACTTAAACATAAAATGAGGTAGGATACACGGCAATTTGGCTTTGGTGGTGGTCACTACACAACTTCTTCTTGAATATGTGTTATGTAAATCAATCACATGCTTCGAATGAAATGGGCATGAGTTCTAGCATTTGGAACTATATGATGAAACGCCTTCTAAGTAATAACCAAGCAAAGAATAATGAGATCATGCAACGACTTTAGAAAACAATAATGCACAGATTTTTTTAACTCGCCAAATAACGTTTAAGCTCAAGTCTCACAAGTTTGTAGCGTTTGTTTGAGTTCCTTCCTTCAAGCATGTTACAAAAACGAATTTTTCTTTTATGATGGCATGTGAAGTCATACATTATAACCATAACCAAGCATATACCAAGAGTAAATCAAACTTTTCTCCATGTTTATAACTCTTTTTAACAATCATGCAATTACAAACCAAATCCTCATCATTGTGTTGGAAGGTATCCTAAGACACAAACACACAAAAACGACTCAAAACACTCTTTTTAGGCTTTTCAAAACATGTTTTTCAAATTTTTATGTGATTTTCGGAGTTATAAAACAAAACACACTAAAACACTCCAAAACAGCTTAAAAACACTTTAAAACAGCAAGGAACAACACTTGAGGTTATGGGTGATAAAATCCCACGAATTTGCATCAAATATACTTAGTTACCCCCCCCCCCCCCCACACTTAAATCTAACATTGTCCTCAATGTTTTAAACATAAATTCACACAAAACACAAGTAAATATGCAAACAGCAACTAAACAACATAACATGGCAGATTAGAAACAACAACAAAGAGAAGGGTTTTAGGAACGCAAATCTGGAATTTGGGGGATTCCTAGGGCTTCCTTTGTTGAATGGATGGGTGGCCTCCCACATAGCGCTTGCTTTAACGTCGTACAGCCGGACGAAGAACACTTTCACTCCAAGTTGGAACCCACGACATGCAAGGGAAGCTCTTCCACAACATGCTCCACAAAGGTCTCATAGTATGGCTTCAATCTATGTCCGTTGACTTTGAATTCTTGCCCTGTTCTCAAACTCTTAATTTGAACTAGGAAAGTTAACCCTAGGTTTCCCGTTTTGGTAACCTTTCCTAATCTTAAACGTCCGTATTTTCTAGCCACTTTGAAGGCCTTGTAGGCACTTTAGGAGACAAAACAGGGCCCTAGCCCCCTTAAACCCCTTTGCCGTGGGTTTCTCTTTCTCCCCTTCCCTTGCCATGCAAGGGGGGCATTTTTGTCCCATTTTATGCACTTAAACACATTGCCCTTTCTAAATTAAACCCTAGCTGTACCTTGTAGCCAATCCCTTTTTAATTTCTGATTTAATTCCCTAATTCTAGAAGCCTTTGACTTAATTTTAGTTAATAAAAATAGGCTAGGGTTTTATTTTCTGAAACCCTATATATATATTCTAAAGCTTAGCCGCACCCTAGCATTTACTTTTTAATCATTCTTTCATCATTCACCCTAATCCCTCTCAGCCGCAGCCACCATCACCCTAAATCTATCTCTGCCGCAACCAATCATCCATTCCAGCCACTTTTCCCTTCTCTGCCGCAGCCTTCCCACCATTGCAGCCACTTCAAATCATCCATCCACACCTCCATACATCATCCCACCTCTCTGCCGCACCACCATATCCCCATAAATCCATCTAAAAACCAAAATCACAACCAAAAACCCCCAAAAACCTCTCTGCTGCAGCAAGGAGAAGAAGAAAGAGGAGCTTGACGCGCAGAAATCAAAGTGGAATTGTTGGGCGTTTTAGGTGTAATCAATCTTTTGCTCTCTATGTTTAATTTCAATTTTGTTTCTCTTTCTGTGAACATGAGAGGCTAAATCCCTAGTTAGCTAGGGGGTGATTCAAACCATGTTTATGCTTGCAATATAAATTGATTACCTTCGGTTGGAATTTCATGAGTTGTGGATTCAATTTGTTTAACTGCTTAATTGATAACTTATTTGTGTATGTTTATTGAGAGTGCACGCTAAGTTTTCATGCATGAATATGATGCTAGAATATAAGTGAGTTTCACCTAATAGTTACAAACTTATATTCACAAGTAGTGGAGGTCGCTTATAAACGATCGCGTTAAATGAATTCTTGGCACTAGTTTCTGATAGGAGCATATTCATGCGACTTAAATGGCTTGTTCTCGTGCATTTACGTTATGTTTCTCTCGTTATTTTAGTCCTTTATGCTTCTTTTTGTGTGTTTTCAGGTTCTAAGGGCCTAGGGAGCAAGAAAGTGCATTTTGAGGCCATTTGGAGCATTTTTGGGCATGGTTTGGATAGCTTAATCATGGAGCAAAGAGGATGGACGAAATTGAAGCCTTGTATGATCTTTGGGGACATCAAACAAAGGGCCTAGCCCAATCAAACAAATCCTTTGAGCCATGGAAAACCTCTAGCCCAATCAAACACATTATGCCATACAAACCAACCTATTTTAGGCCCATTCTATGTACTTAAACCCTAGCCCTTTAAACTAGTTCATTTATCACTTATCAAAGCATTCACTTATCACTCACCACATATCATTCACTTATCACTTAACATATCATTCATTTATTTCACTTCCATACTCCTCTTAATTCCACATGCATTCTCACACATGCACATCATTCACTCACATTTCCACCATTCATTCTTTATTCCTTTCCAAACATCTCACATGCATTTCCACCTTCCTACTTCATCATTTCACCACATTCTCCCTCTTTAACTCACATGCATTCATCATAATTCACAACACAAAACAACTTCATTGCCGTGGGTTCCCATTTCCTTTCCAAGCATCTCACATGCATTTCTTCATTATTTCCTAACCCTACATGCATTATTTATTGCATCTTCACATGCATTCATACACACTTTACACATTCAAACCGTGAGCTCCCATTCCTATATGCCATTTTCAGATTTCCACCCACTAACCTAGTCATCAACACATGCACTTCCACCTTTCATCCACAATGATTCATGATTCATTCACTTTGCATCCTTTAATTCAATCACATACTTTTCCCATTGTATAATACATCCACATGCATCTTTAACCAACAAACATTACAACCACATGCACCCTTTTCTCCACATTCCAAACATTGCCGTGTATCCCCTTCATCAATTCCAGCATCTTCACATGTCTTCTAGCTTTCCCTTTCATTTCCACCACTCATTCTTCATCATTTCAGCCACCTACATGCATTAATTATTAAACTCTTCATCATTGCATTCAGAAAATGAGCAAGAAAGCTTCTCAATGCCGTGTATCCCCTTCACCATTTCAGCACATTCCAACACCTTCACATGCAATTCCAGTTTTCACATGTTTTCCTAACTGATTTTCCATCATTAATTAGCCACTTGCATCTTAAACAAACAGCCATATGTTCCCTCCACTACTCCTATAAATACCCTTGCATTCATTCATTCAAGATCATCTCATTTTTCATACACAACACACCACAAACACTTCCATCTTCTCCCTAGCCGTGAGTCTCTCCATTTTCTGCACCATTCCCTTCCCGTTCTCTTCCATTTCTTCCATTTCCATAATCCCCCAATCCATTCAACACACCAACAACATCCCTTAGTCCTTGTGCTACAACGAAGACGAAGAGAAGAAGGCCTAAACGTTCATACAATTCACGTTTGAGTTGTTGGAATGTTTACGCGTTTCTTTGATTTCAATGTTTAAATTCAATTCTCTTTGTTTTGTAATATGAGGAATGGAAGAGAAGAGTGCCTAAACGTTCATACAATTCAAGTTTGAGTTGTTGGAATGTTTAGGTGTTTCTTTGATTTCAAAGTTATGAGGAACTAAACCCTTTTTGGCTAGGGGTGATTTCAATACCATGATTATTTATGTGATATGAATTGATGAATTCCGGTTATGAACTCTTGATTCGTGAATGCAATTGGCTTAACTATTTGATGATTAACTTATTTGTGTTTGTTGATTGAGGGTCGATACTTAATTAGCATGCATGAATATGTGGCTAAAGTTTAAGAAGGTTTCACATAATCGTTACTAACTTATACTTGAAAGTAGTGAAGGTCGCTTGTCACGATCGCGTTAAGTTTAATTCTTAGCATGAGTAACATGATGTCATAGTTGCAAATGCTTTGTCAATGCTTATGGTTTTCATTATTCTTAATGATCTTCGATTGTATCTCTATTATGATGACATGTAGGGAACTTTTGAGAATGTTTTGGGTTGTCGAATGATGCCATCCAATCCAATAATATAAGGAAAATCTGAGGGTTAACTAGTGATGTCACGGTTAATTTGGGGCATTGTCGTTCATAATTCAATGAAGGAATAACTGGAAATTGATTCATATGCATAAATATCATGTGTAGAGAAAGAACCCTTAGCTAGCTTCCCATCCATTCATTTCCGTCAAATCCATATTTACAATTTGTTTTGTTTCCAAGTATTCATTTTAGTTTAAATTCGTCCAAATCCAATTCCCCCCTATTTCGTTGAAGTCTTAATCATTTGATTTGTCTTATTTTATGTTTTTAAGTATTTGGAGTCTTTTGAACTTGTTTTGAGTCTTTTAGTTTGTCTTAGTGTTTTAAAAGTTAGTTTTAAAGCCATTCTGAGTCATAGTAGTCTTGTTAAGAGTATTTTAATTTAGTTTTTATGTTTTTAAGTCAATTTAGAAGGTTTTAGCAAGCCCTCCTAATCCCCGGTCTAGAACGATCCCTCACTTATCCATTCTACTACAATTGTCAAACGAGGGTTTAATTTGAGTGTCAAGTAAATCTCGCATCAAATTTTGGCGCCGTTGCCGGGGATTAGCAACTTTGCTAATCCTTTGTCTTTATTTTTATATTTTGTTTTTCGTGCATTCTTATTTCAGATTCTTAGTTTGTTTGTTTCCTTGTTTTTTAGGTACCGTGTATGACTCGTAGCTCTCGGCCTATTATAGAGAACATCTCCGACTTTGACGGTGATTTTGAACGCACTTTGAGGAGAACGAGGAGTCAACAAGAGCCACCACAACCTCCACCACAACCTGGGCTTGAAGAAGACGAAGTAGGTGTAGAAGAAAAGCCCACGGATCAGATTTTTGAAGAAGAACAAGCCATGGCAGCAGATAATAGAACCATCAAGGAGCTTTCGGCCTCGGGTTTGGATAATGCATTGCCTCTTTGTATCCAATACCCCACGGCTGCAGAGGGGAAGACTGAGGAATTTGAACTCAAATCCAGTTTGTTACACCATATTCCGAAGTTCCATGGCTTGTCTATGGAAGACCCCAACAAACACTTGAAGGAGTTCGAGGTGGTTTGTTCGAGCATGACCCCCGTCAATGTGGATGGGAGTATATTGAAGATGAAGGCCTTTCCATTTTCACTTATGGACAAGGCCAAAGATTGGCTCTACGAACTAGCCCCGGGAACTGTGACTTAATGGGAAAGTATGAAGCGTGCTTTCTTGGAGAAATTCTTCCCTACTTCGAGAGTGATTCTCCTAAGGAAGAAAATTAGTGGTATTCAACAGAATCATGGTGAGACATTCCCGGCTTATTATGAGCACTTCAAGGGCCTTGTAGCTTCATGTCCTCAACATCAAATGAAGGAGGAACTTCTCCTTCAATATTTCTATGAGGGCCTCCTTCCTATCGAACGTCAAATGCTTGATGCATCAGCGGTAGGAGCATTGGTGGACAAAACACCAAGGGATGCCAAGATTCTCATAGCCAACCGAGCGCTCAACGCTCAACAATATGAAGGAGTGGGTCAAAGGGAAGCCCCACGACAACAAAGTGTAAATGAGGTGAGTGCTATTTCTGAAATTCAATCACAACTTGCTAATCTTACTTCTCTTGTTTCTCAGGTTGTGATTGGTCCAAAAGCACAAGAACACCAAGTTTGTGGCGTGTGCTCAATTCAAGGGCATCCATCCGACAAGTGCCCTCAACTAATCGAGAATGGTGGGTGGGAATCTGCCAATGCAATTGGTTTCCAAGGACAAAATCAAAACAACCCATACTCGAACACTTACAATGCCGGATGGAGGGACCATCCAAACTTCAAATGGAGGGAGCCACAACAAGCTACCCAACAAGGAGGATTTAGGCCAAACCCCCCTGGTTTTTATTCCAAGCCGTATGCACCCCAACAACCCCAACAACCTTCGGCATCATCTCATTCAGGTACGTCCTTGGAAAGTGATCAAGCTATGCAATTACTAACCTCTATTTCGCAGGGGTTGCAAAATCAAAACAACCAGATAGCAAATAACGAGAAAGAGATGACGGATATGAAGAAACAAATAGGGCAGATTTCTGAGTTCCTTGGACAGATTAGAGAGCAAGGAAAGCTTCCTAGCTCAACCACAGTCAATCCAAATGGAGGATTCGAATCCGCCAAGGCCATCACCCTAAGGGGTGGAAAAGAAGTTGGGACCGAGCCAAACAATCCCAAATCTGCCCAGAAAGTAGATGAAGAGACGACACAACCTGAGGCAGATCACCCTAACTCGGCCAAATCAGGTAATTTAAGTTCAAATTCATGTACTTCACGTCCTAATCTGCCCAATGTACCTTTTCCTCGCAGGTTCATGCAAGAAAAAAAGGAAGAAAGCGAGAAGGACATTCTTGAAACGTTCCGGAAGGTGCAAGTGAACATACCGCTTCTCGATGCAATCAAACAGGTTCCAAAGTATGCTAAATTCCTCAAGGACCTATGCAATACAAAGAGAAGAAGGGCAAACAAAGAGGTAGTGAAGGTAAGCGAGAATGTGTCCGCTGTTTTGCAACGTAAACTGCCTACCAAGTGCAAAGACCCCGGTAGTTTCACGATTCCTTGTGTGATTGGACATAATCGTTTTGAACATGCCATGCTTGATTTAGGTGCATCCATAAATGTCATGCCTTATTTTATTTATGCATCAATGAATTTGGGTGAATTAAAACAAGATGGTGTAATTATACAATTGGCCGATCGTTCTAACGCGTATCCAAAAGGAGTTTTGGAAGATGTGCTTGTGCAGGTGAACCATTTAATTTTTCCGGCTGATTTCTACGTCCTAGACATGGAGGATTCAGCCCATTCTACATCTTTGCCAATTCTCCTTGGTAGGCCATTCATGAAGACGGCCCGAACGAAGATTGATGTATACAAAGGCACCTTGACAATGGAATTCGATGGGGAAGTGATTGATTTTAATATTTCTGAAACTATGAGATATCCCGTTGATGACCATTCTTGTTTTTCCATTGATGTTATCGATTCTTTGGCGCAGGTATACCTTGAAGAATTGAACGAGGACGCCCTGGAAACAACCATCACTAAGGCCATAGAGCGCAAAAATGAAGGATTTGGGCCAATGCAAGGCCACGGCAAGGAGGAGGAATTCTTTGCAATGGGTTCTAGTGAAGAAATAATTGAGGTTGTGGCAGCCCTTGAGTCATTACCACAACAATATGGTAAGGTTCCACTCTCACTTTCAAATTCAGTTTCCACTAAGATGCTACCTTCTGTTGTTCAGGCACCATCGCTTGAACTTAAGCCGTTGCCGGACCATTTGAAGTATGTGTTTTTGGGAAAAGGCGAAACATTGCCCGTCATCATTTCATCAAGTCTCACGGCAATGGAGGAGGAGAAGCTTGTGAGGGTGCTGCGAGAGCACAAAACGGCCATAGGGTGGACTTTGGCCGACATTAAAGGAATAAGCCCTACCACATGCATGCACCGTATACTTCTTGAGGAGGGGGCTAAACCAACTCGAGAGGCTCAACGCCGTCTCAACCCTCCGATGATGGAAGTGGTGAAGAAGGAAATAATCAAGCTTTTGGATTGCGGAGTGATCTACCCTATCTCCGATAGCCGTTGGGTCTCTCCAGTTCAAGTCGTTCCCAAGAAGTCCGGAGTAACTGTTATCAAGAATGATGAGAATGAGCTCGTGCCTACACGCATTCAAACTGGATGGCGAGTATGTATCGATTACCGGAAGCTAAATGCCATGACTAGGAAAGATCACTTTCCTTTGCCATTCATCGACCAGATGCTCGAAAGGTTAGCCGGTCATGCTTTTTACTGTTTTCTTGATGGATACTCTGGATATAACCAAATTGTGATAGCCCCGGATGATCAAGAGAAGACCACATTCACATGTCCCTTTGGAACATTTGCTTATCGTCGCATGCCATTTGGCTTATGCAACGCACCGGCCACTTTCCAAAGGTGTATGGTAAGTATATTTTCCGATTTTGTTGAAAAGATCATTGAGGTTTTCATGGATGATTTCAGTGTATTTGGGAGTTCATTTGATAATTGCTTGGATAATCTGACCTTAATTTTGAAACGATGTGTTGAAACTAACCTTGTCTTGAATTGGGAGAAATGTCATTTTATGGTGAAACAAGGTATAGTTTTAGGACATATTGTTTCAGAAAAAGGAATTGAAGTAGATAAATCGAAAATAGACCTTGTACGTCACTTACCCTCTCCTACTTCGGTTAGAGAGGTACGTTCGTTTCTTGGCCATGCAGGGTTCTATAGGCGTTTTATCAAGGACTTCTCCAAGATGTCCAACCCTCTTTGCCGATTGCTTCAAAAAGATGTGCCATTCAAGTTTGATGAAGAGTGTAATTCGGCATTTAACCAACTCAAGGAGAAGCTAGTCTCGGCCCCCATTATTGTACCTCCAGATTGGAGCCTTCCGTTCGAGCTCATGTGCGATGCATCTGACTATGCATTAGGAGCTGTTCTAGGACAAAGAAGAGACAAGCGGCCGCATGTCATATACTATGCCTCTCGGACTCTCAATGATGCCCAATTGAACTACTCCACGACGGAAAAAGAACTTCTAGCTGTGGTTTTTGCTTTAGATAAATTTCGTTCATATTTAATTGGTACTAAAGTAATTGTTTATTCTGATCATGCAGCTTTGAGGTACTTGCTCACGAAAAAGGAAGCAAAGCCGAGGCTTATCCGTTGGATTCTTCTTCTTCAAGAATTTGATATTGAAATCCGGGATAAGAAAGGAAGCGAGAATGTAGTGGCTGACCATTTAAGCCGAATGATCCACGAGGAGCATGAACATGCCGTACCTATCCCTGAAACGTTTCCCGATGAGCAGCTGCTTTCCATTGAGGTAAGTGAACCATGGTATGCAGATTTAGTGAATTACTTGGTGGCTAAACAAATTCCAAATGAACTAAACAAGCACCAACGTGATAAGCTTAAAAATGATGCACGTTTCTATGTTTGGGATGACCCTTATTTGTGGAAGTATTGCTCAGATCAAATTGTACGTAGATGTGTGCATGATTCTGAATTTCACTCAATTCTAAGCTTTTGTCACACATATGCATGTGGTGGTCATTTTGGCACACAACGCACTGCCCTCAAGGTTTTAGAGTGTGGTTTTTATTGGCCGACTATATTTAGGGATGCTAGAACCTTTTGTATGTCTTGTGATCGTTGCCAACGAATGGGTAACATAGGTACCAAGGACCAAATGCCGCAAACCCCTGTCTTTAATGTTGAAATTTTTGATGTTTGGGGCATTGATTTCATGGGCCCTTTCCCTCCATCTTATGGTTTCACTTATATCTTGCTAGCCGTTGATTATGTTTCTAAATGGGTGGAAGCAAAAGCCACCCGTACTAACGATTCTAAGGTGGTTGCAGATTTCGTGAAAACTAACATTTTTGCTAGGTTTGGAATGCCGAGAGTAATCATAAGTGATGGAGGGTCTCACTTTTGCAATCGGACCATTGAGGCGTTGCTAAGAAAGTACCATGTCAACCATAAGGTCTCCACACCTTACCATCCTCAAACAAATGGCCAAGCCGAGGTGTCTAACCGAGAAATCAAACAAATTTTGGAGAAGACCGTTGGACCAACAAGGAGGGATTGGAGCTTACGTTTAGATGATGCACTGTGGGCATTTCGTACGGCGTACAAAACACCCATTGGGATGTCACCTTTTCGGCTCGTCTATGGTAAGCCATGTCATTTGCCCGTAGAGTTAGAGCATAAGGCACATTGGGCCGTGAAGACTTTCAACATGGACATAGATGCAGCGGGAGTTCATAGGAAGCTCCAATTGAATGAACTTGAGGAGATTCGGAATGAAGCCTATGAGAATGCCCGGATGTACAAAGCCAAGACCAAAGCATTCCATGATAAAATGATTCGAACCAAGACCTTCACAGTCGGGCAGAAAGTGTTACTTTTCAACTCTCGCCTACGTTTGTTTCCTGGTAAGTTGTGTTCTAAATGGATTGGCCCGTTTGTTGTTACTAACGTTTTACCTTATGGTGCAGTCCACATAAAAAGCTTAAGGAATGGCGTAGAATTCAAGGTGAACGGGCATCGGTTGAAGCCATATTACGAGCATGGTGTGGGGCAAGTGGTGGAAGACATTCCTTTCCATTCCGTGGGCTCAAATGAAGATTAAAAGAGGGTACTCGTCCGGCTGAAAGACGTAAAAGAAAGCGCTTCGTGGGAGGCAACCCATGCATCCGAATAGAGAAGAACTTGGAAACCCCTTTAAGAGACTTATTTTTATTCCTTTCTTTTTCTTTACTGCCTTTACTTTGCTTTCTTTCTCGTATTTGTTTATTTGCTTGCTCTGTTGTGACTTTCTGCTTAAAACATTGAGGACAAAGTTTGATTTAAGTGTGGGGGGGGGGGGTAAACAATTTGTATTTGCATGAATTTCGTGGGATTTATTCACCTATCACTTAGAATGTTGTTTCTTGCTGTTTTAAGCATTTTTAGAGTGTTTTAGTGTGTTTTATAGTGTCTTGGTAAAACTCCGAAAATTTGATAAAAATTTAAAAAAAAAAAAAAAATTTCTTTTGAAAAACCCAAAAATATGTGTTTTTAGAGTCATTTGAGTCATTTTGGTGTCTGCCTTGTTAGGTTGTTTAGTTGTTATTGTTTGTTTGTTTATTAATTGTGTGAGTCTATGATTGTAACATTGAGAAAATGTTTGATTTATTGATAGGCACTGCTAAACAAAGAAAGATGGTGCTTCACAAAGGGTGTTTGCTTGAGGCCCCACTACGTGGCTTTACTCTTGAAGCGGAAGGCGTAGGAACAGAAGGCATCGGAGCGGAAGGCGTAGGAACAGAAGACATAGGAGCAGAAGGCATCGAAGATAGAGCATTCCAGGCCTCAATACTTGGCCAAGCGCTGGATGAGCCAGGAAAAAGGTGCCTCTGGAGGAAAGACGAGAACCTTTGACGGTCACTGTGAATCCGACCTTCAGACTCTTGCAGCTCATCAAGCTTCCTCTTCATGCCCGTAGAATAGTTGTTTGCAAGCACGTGCAAACTTCTATTCTCATACTTCAGCTGCTGGATCTCCTGCTTGAGACTTTCCACCTCTGCCATCAATGATTCCACCTGACGGGAGCGGGCAAGCAGGCGTTGGCCCATGTTGGACACAGAACTCGCACACTGAACACTAAGTGCGAGGGGCTCTTGAACGACCAACTCATCGGACCGTCCTGACAGCAGCCTACTATCTTTTGGTGTGAGGAGGTTCCTAGCTACTATTGTAGCTGTTGTGGCGTCCTGCATCACAGAGTCTTCACCTGAAAGAGGACCGTCAGAAGAAAAAAAAGAAGGGCGCCATACATTACCTTGACGGGGCGCAACCGGATCGCTGCTGAGACTCAAATCTAAGCTAAGGTTCGATGAGTTTGCCATTTTTTTTCAAAAGTGTTCAAAGAGAGTGGGTGGATGGAGTAAATTTTCAAAGGGCCGGAGTCGGTTTTCAAGAATGGGAAATCTTCAGAGTGTGTTTGTTGTGGTGATCGATAGCTCAATAAAAAAGCCAAGCCGACGCGTCCACCAATTCAAAAAGCTGGAATTTCCGGCGTAATTTAAGCGACGCTTTCTCAGCTTTTCAGAAGACGTGTTCAACTTTGTCAAAAGAGTTCTTCTTTTCAGACAACACGTGGAGGCCATCATCGCAACTACACATCTTTAGCCGACAAGCGCAAAGTTCGGCGACGCTTTCTCAGCTTTTCAGAAGACGCGTGCAGCTTTGTCAAAAGGAGCCGCATCTGCACTACCACGTGTCGTTCAGAAAGCGAAGGGGCGTCGTTCAGAAATCGAAGGGGCGCCTGCTCAGAAATCGAAGAGGCGTGTTCAGAGATCGAAGAGGCGCCATTATTTCAAAAAGCCGGATTTGCGGGATCAAAACGTTTGTCGACAAAGGTAAAAAGTACCACCACTTGATATTATCTCTATATATGTCGACCTTCGTCTTTTATGGCAGGGCAAACCTGAAGAAAATGCCCAACTCTCCCTCACCTCTGAGGGCGCACTCCCAGCAAAGCCTTTCGAAATACTCAATTCTTTCTTCTTCCCCAAAGATGATACCAGATGCCTGGAGTACAGATGACCCAGGAGGAAACAGCACAACAAATACATGTGCTGATTCATTCACCGCTTCTTCAAAAGCAAAGGTATCTTATATCATCAAGGTCAAAAGCAAAAGTATCTCATATCATGCTCTTTCCCTGTCTTTTTCTTTGTCCTTGTTCTTACTCGCATGGCAAAGTAAAAGAAGCAATCAGCCGGCACTTGGAGTCAGTCTTCCGATCTGGAGCCAACTGCCTGGAATCTATTCCTGATTGCTTACCTAGCGTTGCTCTCGAGTAGTCATCTTCAACGGTTGATACACTTCCGGAGAAGGGACCACTTCTGCAAAGGGGAGCGAGTAAGGCAAGTGAAAATGATACATTGAAGCATGTGGAGACAAACATAGGCTGAGTTATCCTCCAACCCTTTTCAATACGAATTGGAAAGATTGAACAAAGAAACAGACCAAAGGGGTAAGCTCAGACCTTCGGGGAAGACCAAAAGAATCCTCCAGCCCAGTAGCACAAAGGAAAATCAACGATGGGCAGAAACCAGTTCAAGAGTAAGCCTGTGGAATCACAAAGATCAAAACCTCAATGCAATTACCAAGGAGAAGATGGAATTTACACTCTATAACCAGATTTGCGTCTCTAAAACTCTTCTCTTTGTTAATTACATTATGCCATGTTTAGTATGTTTAAGTGCTTTTTGTGTATTTACTTATGCTTTGTGTGAATCTATGCTTAAAACATTGAGGACAATGTTTGATTTAAGTGTGGGGGGGTAACTAAGTATATTTGATGCAAATTCGTTGGATTTTATCACCTATCACTTCACATGTTGTTTCTCACTGTTTTAAAACTGTTTTAGTGTGTTTTGTCTTAAAAATTTGAAAATCCCATAAAAATTTGAAAAATTGTTTTGAAAAACCCAAAAAGAGTTGTTTTAAAGTTGTTTTTGTGTGTGTGTTTGTGTCTTAGGATACCTTCCAACACAATGTTAAGGATTTGGTTTGTAATTGCATGACTGTTAAAAAGAGTTATAAACATAGAGAAAAGTTTGATTTACTCTTGGTATATGCTTGGTTATGGTTATAATGTATGACTTCACATGCAATCATAAAAGAAAATTTAGTTTTTGTAACATGCCTGAAGGAAGGAACTCAAACAAATGCTACAACCCTGAGAGACTTAAGCCTATAACGTTCTTTGGAGAGTATAATCTGTGATTTCTTGTTTTCTAAAATCGTTGCATGATCTCATTATTCTTTGCTTGGTTACTACTTAGAAGGCGTTTCATCATATAGTTCCAAATGCTAGAACTCATGCCCATTTCATTCAAAGCATGTTATTGATTTGCATAACATATATCAAGATGAAGTTGTGTAGTTGCCACCATAGCCAAATAGCCTCACTTCCCATATTTCGTATATGTTGTAAGTTGTACCCCCGTTGAGCCGTGTTAGCCCATGTTCTTTGTTAACCCACTTTTTCCTCACCTAGCCTAGTTTAGGACAATCCCCACCCTTGTTCTTAAAAGATAGTGAGCATGACTTAATTGAATTCCTTTTGAGTTACATTATGAAAGAAAATAAGTGTGGGGGAGAGAATGTTTAAGTGTTTATGTTTTGAGATTCAAAAGAAAAAAAAAAAAAAAAAAAAAAAAAAACAAAAAAAAAAGAGAAAAGAATAAGTGATTGAAGAAAGGTTCCAAAACACCAATTCTGGGCGTAAATTGTCTAAATTCTCCCTTTTTGTTCAAAAGTTGAGTTTTCATTCAAAAGTGAATTCTAAGTTGATTCAAATGCTTTGCTCACTATTTCTTTAAGAACCTTTGTTTTCCGTATCCCTTCTTTGTTATCCACATACCCCAAGCCCCGTTACAACCCTTGACTTCTATCTTGAGTGTTGTGTATTTCAATTTGTGGAGTTTGAACTTGGTATGAGCTTATGGTGTCACTGGTTCTCGCGTCTAAGTAGTAGCATTCCATTCATGAGATCATATCTAAACATGCTTATTAACTCCAGAAATTGCGTTCTTTGTGATACTTATATGTGAGTGTTCGTTTTCATGTTACATCAATCTTCTCACATATGACTAGATTAGGGTGTGTAGTTAGAAATTCTGAGTGAAAATCGAGTGCATATCTTGTAAGGAATTGAGCAAATTCTCTAAGGCATGTTACTACATTCAAAACATGGTTTTAAATGCTTAATTGTGAACTAGTATATGGTGACTATGATTAAGAATGTACTTAAGTGTGAAGATGACTAAAATCTGTGAGAATAATGATTTTTAACATGTCATTGGAAATCCCTAAGACGGTTGTTGGAAGGTTTAGGTTGTGTTTTACGTGTTTAGTGTCGTTTTGTTTATTTGTTTTTATTCTGTTTTGCTCGAGGACTAGCAAAAGCTAAGTGTGGGGGTATTTGATAGGAGCATATTCATGCGACTTAAATGGCTTGTTCTCGTGCATTTACGTTATGTTTCTCTCGTTATTTTAGTCCTTTATGCTTCTTTTTGTGTGTTTTCAGGTTCTAAGGGCCTAGGGAGCAAGAAAGTGCATTTTGAGGCCATTTGGAGCATTTTTGGGCATGGTTTGGATAGCTTAATCATGGAGCAAAGAGGATGGACGAAATTGAAGCCTTGTATGCTCTTTGGGGACATCAAACAAAGGGCCTAGCCCAATCAAACAAATCCTTTGAGCCATGGAAAACCTCTAGCCCAATCAAACACATTATGCCATACAAACCAACCTATTTTAGGCCCATTCTATGTACTTAAACCCTAGCCCTTTAAACTAGTTCATTTATCACTTATCAAACCATTCACTTATCACTCACCACATATCATTCACTTATCACTTAACATATCATTCATTTATTTCACTTCCATACTCCTCTTAATTCCACATGCATTCTCACACATGCACATCATTCACTCACATTTCCACCATTCATTCTTTATTCCTTTCCAAACATCTCACATGCATTTCCACCTTCCTACTTCATCATTTCACCACATTCTCCCTCTTTAACTCACATGCATTCATCATAATTCACAACACAAAACAACTTCATTGCCGTGGGTTCCCATTTCCTTTCCAAGCATCTCACATGCATTTCTTCATTATTTCCTAACCCTACATGCATTATTTATTGCATCTTCACATGCATTCACACACACTTTACACATTCAAACCGTGAGCTCCCATTCCTATATGCCATTTTCAGATTTCCACCCACTAACCTAGTCATCAACACATGCACTTCCACCTTTCATCCACAATGATTCATGATTCATTCACTTTGCATCCTTTAATTCAATCACATACTTTCCCATTGTATAATACATCCACATGCATCTTTAACCAACAAACATTACAACCACATGCACCCTTTTCTCCACATTCCAAACATTGCCGTGTATCCCCTTCATCAATTCCAGCATCTTCACATGTCTTCTAGCTTTCCCTTTCATTTCCACCACTCATTCTTCATCATTTCAGCCACCTACATGCATTAATTATTAAACTCTTCATCATTGCATTCAGAAAATGAGCAAGAAAGCTTCTCAATGCCGTGTATCCCCTTCACCATTTCAGCACATTCCAACACCTTCACATACAATTCCAGTTTTCACATGTTTTCCTAACTGATTTTCCATCATTAATTAGCCACTTGCATCTTAAACAAACAGCCATATGTTCCCTCCACTACTCCTATAAATACCCTTGCATTCATTCATTCAAGATCATCTCATTTTCATACACAACACACCACAAACACTTCCATCTTCTCCCTAGCCGTGAGTCTCTCCATTTTCTGCACCATTCCCTTCCCGTTCTCCTCCATTTCTTCCATTTCCATAATCCCCCAATCCATTCAACACACCAACAACATCCCTTAGTCCTTGTGCTACAACGAAGACGAAGAGAAGAAGGCCTAAACGTTCATACAATTCACGTTTGAGTTGTTGGAATGTTTACGCGTTTCTTTGATTTCAATGTTTAAATTCAATTCTCTTTGTTTTGTAATATGAGGAATGGAAGAGAAGAGTGCCTAAACGTTCATACAATTCAAGTTTGAGTTGTTGGAATGTTTAGGTGTTTCTTTGATTTCAAAGTTATGAGGAACTAAACCCTTTTTGGCTAGGGGTGATTTCAATACCATGATTATTTATGTGATATGAATTGATGAATTCCGGTTATGAACTCTTGATTCGTGAATGCAATTGGCTTAACTATTTGATGATTAACTTATTTGTGTTTGTTGATTGAGGGTCGATACTTAATTAGCATGCATGAATATGTGGCTAAAGTTTAAGAAGGTTTCACATAATCGTTACTAACTTATACTTGAAAGTAGTGAAGGTCGCTTGTCACGATCGCGTTAAGTTTAATTCTTAGCATGAGTAACATGATGTCATAGTTGCAAATGCTTTGTCAATGCTTATGGTTTTCATTATTCTTAATGATCTTCGATTGTATCTCTATTATGATGACATGTAGGGAACTTTTGAGAATGTTTTGGGTTGTCGAATGATGCCATCCAATCCAATAATATAAGGAAAATCTGAGGGTTAACTAGTGATGTCACGGTTAATTTGGGGCATTGTCGTTCATAATTCAATGAAGGAATAACTGGAAATTGATTCATATGCATAAATATCATGTGTAGAGAAAGAACCCTTAGCTAGCTTCCCATCCATTCATTTCCGTCAAATCCATATTTACAATTTGTTTTGTTTCCAAGTATTCATTTTAGTTTAAATTCGTCCAAATCCAATTCCCCCCTATTTCGTTGAAGTCTTAATCATTTGATTTGTCTTATTTTATGTTTTTAAGTATTTGGAGTCTTTTGAACTTGTTTTGAGTCTTTTAGTTTGTCTTAGTGTTTTAAAAGTTAGTTTTAAAGCCATTCTGAGTCATAGTAGTCTTGTTAAGAGTATTTTAATTTAGTTTTTATGTTTTTAAGTCAATTTAGAAGGTTTTAGCAAGCCCTCCTAATCCCCGGTCTAGAACGATCCCTCACTTATCCATTCTACTACAATTGTCAAACGAGGGTTTAATTTGAGTGTCAAGTAAATCTCGCATCAGTTTCATGCTCATCATAGTAACGAATGTCTCGTCAACACTTATAGTTTTCATGTTGCTTAATGATCTTTGATTGTATCTTTATTGTGCTTTTCACGTAAAGGACTTTTGGAGAATGTTTTGAATTGTGTATGTGCTGTCCCATCCAATTCATTAACTTAAGGAGAACTTGAAGGTTAATTTAAGCGAACCTAATTAACCCGGGGTGTTGAGTTTCATGATTCATCGAAAGACCAACTGAAAATCATCTTGTATGCAAGTGTGACATGTGTGGAGAAGAACCTTCTAGCTAGCATTCCATCCATATTTTCATCAAATTCGTATTTACAATCTGTTTTAATTACAATCTGTGCTCTTTGTTTAATTTCGTCAAAACTAAATCCCCCTTTACTTTAGTGTCCAATTTAGTTAGAAAGTGTCTTAGTTTGTGTTTCTAAGTGTTTTGATTCAAGTTATAACCCAAATTCGTCCAAATTAGGTTAGGTGTTCAAAACTGCCCAGATTGTGTTTTTAAGGCAGTTTTGAGTGTTTTGTTGCTGTTTTGAGTCTTTTGGTTTGTTTTAGTGTTTTAGTGTTTAGTTTTGCATTCTTTGAGTCTAGTTTAGTGTTTTAACCTTTGTTTTACGTTTTGAGTCAGTTTTCAAGTGATTTAGCAATCCCTCCTAATCCCCGGTTTAGAACGATCCCTACTTATACATATACTACAATTGTCAAAAGAGGGTTTTAATTTGTGTGCTTATATATTTCGCATCAATTGTGAATGGTGTGTTCTTGTTTAGAAGGATGAATAATGGCTGATTATGGTGGTAGGGTGCGGCAGGTTATGTATGGAGGTGTATGGAGTGGATGAAGGATGAAGAATGGAGGCTAGGGTGTTGCGGCAAGGTGTTTTTTGTATAGCATAAGGGGTGTTACGAATTTGTGGCTGAAAATATGTTTATATAGTCCTAGGGTTAATTAGATTAGGGTTACACTTAGCAGATTTTATGGATTAGGGCCCTAGGGTTCGGCACAAGTAAGTTAAATCCACTTAGGAGAGGGTTTGGCCCAATTAGTTTCATAAAAGGATTTGTATACCCAAATCCACAAGGATTAAGGCCTAACAAATCAGAATCCAAAAGGAAAAAGGTTAAGGAAATTCGTCCAAAATTGGGCCTTCTAGAAACTAAGTGTTTTGTGGCTGATTTTGGGTTTTCTAGAAGAAATAAAAGGGGGAAGGGTGTGGCACCCTTTTAGGGTCAAATAAGGCTTCTAGAAATTAGGTTTTTAGGTCCACTTGCAACTAGGATTAAGGTGGAACAAGATTAGGTTAGGATAAGATAGGATAAGGTTGGATAAGGTTAGATAAGGTTAGATAAGGTTTTGGATAATGTTTCCTCTTTTGAGCTGATTCCTTATCCACTTTGTCTTGAGTTTAATTTCTTCATCTTCTTATCATATTTCTAGCCTCTTGAACTCCAAATTCGTCCATCCGTGTTAGCCCATATACAAGCTATCCACATAGTGCCCAAAACTGCTCCAAAATGCACTTTCTTGGTACTTTAACCCTTTGGACCTACAAACACACGAAAATGAGTTGTAATACGACATTAACTAAGAAATAATAGCACAAATGCACAAGAATAAGCTAGCTAAGTCGCCTAAATATGCTCCTATATACATAAACAAGTTTTAATTCAAATAGATAAGTAAATTGAATTCACCATTCATGAAATCACAACCATAAGTAATCAAATCATAATGCAAATATAGCCATGGTTTCGAAATTCCCCCTAGCCAAAATGTGTTTGAATGCTTTAAAATAGGAAAGAGGACCCTTCCTTGCACGGCAAGGAAGGGAAATACTAAAGGGATACACGGCAAGGATTTTGGTTTGCAAGGGAACATTGTCTTGTGTCCTAGAATAGCTAGAAGTCCTTGGTATTGCTGAAACATGGAGTCTTTAAGAATTAGGAAAGATTAAACCAAAATAGGAAACCTTCTTTGACTAGGATTCCTCATTTGATTAGGAATCCTCTTGTGATTAGGAATCCTCTTGTGATTAGGAATCCTAACTCTTTTAGGTCTTCAATTTCGTCCATTCCTTTTGCTCCAAGCATAAGCTATCCATTCCAAGTCCAATTTTGCTCTAAAATGCTCCAAAATGCATCTTCTTGCTTCCTTAGCCATGGGAACCTAAAAACACACGAAAATGGCTTAAACTACTAAAACAACTATAAACTAACAACATAAATGCACGAAAACAAGCTAAGTAAGTCGCCTAAATATGCTCCTATCAAATTCCCCCACACTTAGCTTTTGCTAGTCCTCGAGCAAAACAAAACAAAAGAAACCAAAAACTAGCCAAAACACATTCTAAACCTTCCAACATGTACCTCAGGGATTTCAAACGAACATGACACAATAAAGAACATCATTCCCACGGTTTTTAGCTTTCTTTATACTTCAACAAACACTTAATCATAGTTACCACTTATTAGTTCACATTTGAAAATTACTTGACACACAAATTAAAACCCTATGATTGTAGTATATGAAAGTAGGGATCGTTTTAGGCCGGGGATTAGAAGGGATGCTAATCAACACAATTAAGACTCACCAAAAACACTAAAATAGACTCTATAGACTCAAAACTAACTTTGGACACTTAAAATAGCAACCAATAATCAAAAAGACTCAATTTTAGACTCAATAAGTGTTTTGGACGAAAATAGGACTTGACTTGACTCAAAGGACTAAAAGAAAACAAGTTTTGACTCAAATATGAAGACTAAGAGAAATGGGGATTGTTTTTGACGAATTTAAAACTTAAAACAAAAACTTTGTAGAAAATACTTTGGAAAAATGAATTTAAGTGAAATAAATGGGTGGAAGGCTAGTTAGAGGGTCCTTTTCCACACTTGATATATGCATACGAACCAATTTCCAGTTATTATTCCTTTAGACTATGAATGACAACACACCAAGTTAGTTGCATCGCACAACTAACCATCAGATTTTCCTTATTTCATTGAATTAGATGGAATACGCATCTAAACCAAATTATCTTTCTCAAGTTCCCTATATGAAACGCATGATAGAGATACATGTCAAAAGTCATTAAGTTCTATGAAAACTATAAGCATTGACAAGGCATTCATCACTATGAAACGCATGAGACTCATACCAAGGATTTACTTAACACGATTGTGACTAGCAACCTCCACTACTTGTGAATATAAGTGAATAACTCTTACGTGAAACCCCCTTATACTCTAGCATCAAATTCATGGATGCAAATTAAGTGTCGACCCCTAACCCACATACATAAACAAGTTTTAATAACTTAGATAAGCAAATCACATTCATGCCTTAAGAAACAATAACTGGACGTAATCAATTCATATAAAACATATAATCATAGCTTCGAATTCACCTCTAACTAAAAAGAAGTTAGTTCCACATGTTCGCAAAACAAAGATAACTAAACTTAAACATTAAAAACAAAGATATAATACACCTAAAAACACTCCAGGTGGCTCCTCCTTCCTTCCTTGTTGCCGACAATGGGGATTTGTGTGAATTTAGGCTCTTGAGGTGTGGTGTGAATTTGTGGTAGAGGGTGGTGGTTTTTGAGTGTTGTGGCATCAAGTATTTATAGGGTGAAGGGAAGGCACGAATTTGGGCTGAAAAGGAGAAGAATTAGGACTCCAAATCACCAAAGAACAAGGATACTTTCAATTAGACTCCAAGGAGGACAAGGAATGGTCCTTGTGGCAGATTCTAGAACTTCTAGAAGGGTTACATGTGGCATAAATTAATGCACGAAAATAGGGCTTCTAGAACTTGATATTTAGGTGATTTAATGAAGGAGTCCTCTTTGAAGTTGGAATTAAGGTAGGAAAAGATTAGGATAGGATAAGATAAGATAAGGTTGGATAAGGTTTGGATAAGACAAGGAAATTTGGATAAGGTTCCTTATTTCTTGCTATTTCCTTATC
Organism: Pyrus communis; assembly: GCF_963583255.1. Taxonomy (NCBI): domain Eukaryota; kingdom Viridiplantae; phylum Streptophyta; class Magnoliopsida; order Rosales; family Rosaceae; genus Pyrus; species Pyrus communis. The sequence continues at coordinate 9,209,539 of NC_084814.1, read as the reverse complement.
TTCTTTGTATTAGGACTTCATCCACCAGATTTGTAGCCTTTCCTAGCCCTTCTTGACTTCAATTTCGTCCATCCTCTATGCTCCATAGTTAAGCTATCCAATCCATGCCCAAAACTGCTCCATTTAGCCTCAAAATGCACTTTCTTGCTCCTTTTGCCATTAGGACCTAAAAACATACGAAAATAACTTAAAAGACTGAAATAAATAGTAATTAACTCAGTAAATGCAAGGAAACAACATAACTAAGTAGCATAAATATGCTCCTATCAAATTCCCCCACACTTAGCTTTTGCTAGTCCTCGAGCAAAACAAAATAAATAAAACAAACAAAACACAATCTAAACCTTCCAACAATTGCCTCGGGGATTTCCAATGCAACATGACATATTAAAGATAACCACTCACATAGATTTTAGTTATCCCTACCCTTGAGCATATACTTAACCATAGTTACCACACATTAGCTCCCATTTAATCAATTAAAACATGATTTTGAATGCAGTAACATGCTTTAGAGAATTCCTCAATTCCTCACTAGATACACTCTATTTTCACACAGATTTTCTGACTACACTCCCTACACTAGGTATATGTGAGAAGATTGATGTAAATATGTAAACTAATACTCACATATGTATAATCAAAGAAGGCACTTTCTGGAATTATTAACATGTATATGATCTCATGAATGGAATGCCACTACTTAGACGCGAGAACCAAGGATACCATATGCTCAAACCAATTTAAAACTCCACATATTGAAACACATAACAATCAAGATCGAAGTCAAAGGGTTGTAACGGGGCTAAGGTATTGGCTAACAAAGAAAGGTAACGATAAACAAAAGTTCTTAAAGCAATAGTAAGCAAAGTAATGAAATAAACACTTAGAATTCACTTTTGAATGCAGAAATCAGCCTTAAACACGAAGGGAAGATTCACACATCACTTAGGGTCAAATTCAAACTTTTGGACCCTTTCTTCAACAATCAACACTTGTGAGTTCATTCTCACTTATTTTCAACTCCTTTTTCTTTCTTTTCTCTTCTTTTTCACGTTTTTCTTTTTTTTTCTTTTTTTTTCTTTTTTTTTCTTTGGCACATAAATCATCCATCCTCCTAGATTCCCACGAAAATCCTTCCCCCACACTTGTTTTTCTGCAAATTGTAGAACAAAAGGAATTCTCTCTAAGTCATGCTTTACTACACTTTAAGAATAAGGGTATGGATAGTCCTATTCTAGGCTAGGTAAGGATAATGTGGTTAACAAAGAAAATAGGCTAACTAAGGCTCAACGGGGTTAACATACAATACATATGCAAAGGGTAAAGCTTTTTGGCTCTGGTTTTAACTAAACAACTTCATCTTGTTTTATGTTATGCACTCAATTTTATGCTTTGAATGAAATGGGCATGAGTTCTAGTATTTGGAACTATAGTGATGAAACGCATTCTAAGTAGCAACCAAGCAAAGAATAATGAGATCATGTAACGACTTAGAAAACAAGAACATCAAGATTAATAACTCTCCAAAGAATGTTTAGGCTCAAGTCTCTCAGGGTTGTAGCGTTAGTTTGAGTTCCTTCCTTCAAGCATGTTACAAAAGCTGATTTTTTCCTTTGTGATTACATGTGAATTCGTAAACGTCAACTACAACTAAGCATAAACCAAAGAGTATATCAAACTTCCATCCATGTTTGTAACTTTCTTTAATAGTCATGCAATTAAAAAACCAAATCCTCATCGTTGTGTTGGAAGGTACCCTAAGACACAAACAAACATAAAAACAAAAACAACTCTTTTTGGGTTTTTAAAACACTCTTTTTCGATTTTTTTTTTTCAAATTTTCGGATTTTCTGTTTAAGACACATAAAAATACTTCAAAACACACTAAAAACACTTAAAAACAGTGAATAACAACTTTAGAAGTGATAGGTGATAAAATCCCACGAAAATCATGCAAAAACAGCTTGTACCCTAAACCCAAAAACAGCTTGTTTACCCCCCCACACTTAAACCAAACATTGTCCTCAATGTTTTAAGCATAGACTCACAAACAAACAAACAAATAACACAACTAACAAACATGACAATCATGGCAAAGTAAAAGCAATAAAGAGTAGGGTTTAGGAACGCAAATCTGGTTATGGAGCCGGAGATTCCTAGGTCTTCTTTATTTGAATGCATGGGTTGCCTCCCAAGAAGCGCTTGCTTTAACATCTTCCAGCTGGACAATACCTCCTTTTAAGCTACCCTAGGTCCCATGGCATGGAATTGATCTTTGAATGGAAGGTGATACTTGAAATGATCCGATAATGGTTTAAATTCTAGAGTGGGTGCCTGAATCATTAAAAACATATTAGTATAAAACAAAATTGAAATTCGGGGAGGTGGCTTACCTGTGTGCTCCGACATGAACTCAAGAATAAACACCCCTTCGAAAGTTGTAGGACTAGAAAATTCAGCTAGATTTGGTGATTTGAGAGTTATGACTTGTCCCGTGTCATAAAATCCAATTTCTTTGCGAATTGTTGTCTCAAGTATATCCTCTTTGATGAATTCTAGACATTCCCCAGCCACATCTTGCTCTTGATTCTTTGGAAAGGATTCAAAGATGCCTTTCTCACCCTCTTCTTCCTTGGAAATCATGAACCTGCACGGAATAGGGACATTTGGTGGAATGGGATAAGAAATAATTAAATTTGGAACAACCTTACCTGAATTGGATGGCGTAGGAGCAATAGGTGCTTGCGGCAAAGGTGTTTCCACCCTTGCCATAGGTTGGGTGTGTTCCTTTTCCTCAAATTGCAATCTTTCATCTTTCTTGTAATTTGATTTTGATGGTTTAGGGTCTGTTCCACCCTCCTTGCCACTTCTCAAGATGATTTCCTTGGCAGTTTCAAATCCTCCATTCGGATTTGCAATGGTTGAAATAGGGAGTTTGCCTTGGTCTCGAAATTATCCTACGAACTCCGCTATCTGCCCAATTTGCTTTTCCAAGTGGTCAAACCTTTTGTCTTGATTTTGCATTGCTTTGTTTTGATTTTCTTGCCCCTGAGACAAATTGGTGAGTAACTTAATAAGCGTATCATTATACAAAGACGTACCTGAATTTGTTTGGGCAAGTTGTGGTGGCTGCATAGGTGTTGAATATAACTCCTCATATGGCTGCCAATATCCTTTTTGTTCAACTTGTTGAAATTCCCACCACATAGAGTTTGAATGATCACTCCAATCTCTTTGTGCACATTGATTTGCTTGATATTCTTGCCTATAAGAAGCACCAAATGTAGGGACACTTTGCATTGTGGACCCTTTGGCATACTGTGATAACTGACACGTAAGATTCGCTATTTGAGCTTGAAGATTAGCAATTGCCATGTCTTGCTTCTCTAGTACCTGAAATCAAAGAAATAAAACTAAATCAAATATCAAAAGAAAAATAAACAAACAAACAGAGGGATTAGCAATTTTACTAATCCCCGACAATGGCGCCAAAATTTGATGTGAAAATTACTTGACACACAAATTAAAACCCTATGATTGTAGTATATGAAAGTAGGCATCGTTTTAGGCTGGGGATTAGAAGGGATGCTAATCAACACAATTAAGACTCACAAAAAAACACTAAAATAGACTCTATAGACTCAAAACTAACTTTGGACACTTAAAACAGCAACCAATAATCAAAAAGACTCAATTTTAGACTCAATAAGTGTTTTGGACGAAAATAGGACTTGACTTGACTCAAAAGACTAAAAGAAAACAGGTTTTGACTCAAATATGAAGACTAAGAGAAATGGGGATTGTTTTTGACGAATTTAAAACTTAAAACAAAAACTTTGTAGAAAATACTTTGGAAAAACGAATTTAAGTGAAATAAATGGGTGGAAGGCTAGGTAGAGGGTCCTTCTCCACACTTGATATATGCATACGAACCAATTTCCAGTTATTATTCCTTTAGACTATGAATGACAACACCCCAAGTTAGTTGCATCGCACAACTAACCATCAGATTTTCCTTATTTCATTGAATTAGATGGAATACACATCTAAACCAAATTATCTTTCTCAAGTTCCCTATATGAAACGTATGATAGAGATACATGTCAAAAGTCATTAAGTTCTATGAAAACTATAAGCATTGACAAGGTATTCATCACTATGAAACGCATGAGACTCATACCAAGGATTTACTTAACACGATTGTGACTAGCAACCTCCACTACATGTGAATATAAGTGAATAACTCTTACGTGAAACCCCCTTATACTCTAGCATCAAATTCATGGATGCAAATTAAGTGTCGACCCCTAACCCACATACATAAACAAGTTTCAATAACTTAGATAAGCAAATCACATTCATGCCTTAAGAAACAATAACTGGACGTAATCAATTCATATAAAACATATAATCATAGCTTCGAATTCACCTCTAACTGAAAAGAAGTTAGTTCCACATGTTCGCAAAACAAAGATAACTAAACTTAAACATTAAAAACAAAGATAGAATACACCTAGAAACACTCCAGGTGGCTCCTCCTTCCTTCCTTGCTGCCAACAACGGGGATTTGTGTGAATTTAGGCTCTTGAGGTGTGGTGGATGGTGTGGTGTGAATTTGTGGTAGAGGGTGGTGGTTTTTGAGTGTTGTGGCATCAAGTATTTATAGGGAAGGCACGAATTTGGGCTGAAAAGGAGAAGAATTAGGACTCCAAATCACCAAAGAACAAGGATACTTTCAATTAGATTCCAAGGAGGACAAGGAATGGTCCTTGTGGCAGATTCTAGAACTTCTAGAAGGGTTACATGAAGCATAAACTTAATGCACGAAAATAGGGCTTCTAGAACTTGATATTTAGGTGATTTAATGTGAAAATGAGTCCTCTTTGAAGTTGGAATTAAGGTAGGAAAAGATTAGGATATGATAAGATAAGATAAGGTTGGATAAGGTTTGGATAAGACAAGGAAATTTGGATAAGGTTCCTTATTTCTTGCTATTTCCTTATCTTCTTTGTATCAGGACTTCATCCACCAGATTTGTAGCCTTTCCTAGCCCTTCTTGACTTCAATTTCGTCCATCCTCTATGCTCCATAATTACGCTATCCAATCCATGCCCAAAACTGCTCCATTTAGCCTCAAAATGCACTTTCTTGCTCCTTTTGCCATTAGGACCTAAAAACATACGAAAATAACTTAAAAGACCGAAATAAATAGTAATTAACTCACTAAATGCAAGGAAACAACATAACTAAGTAGCATAAATATGCTCCTATCAACATTTAATCAATTAAAACAATGTTTTAAATGTAGTAACATGCCTTAGAGAATTCCCTCAATTCCTCACTAGAATGCACTCTATTTTTCACACAGATTTTCTAACATCACACCCTACACTAGGTATATGTGAGAAGATTGATGTAAATATGAAGACTAACACTCACATATGTTATATCAAAGAAAGCATTTTCTGGATTTACGACAATGAATATGATCTCATGAATGGAATGCTACTACTTAGAACGAGAACCAGTGATTCCATATGCTCATACCAAATTCAAACTCCATATATTGAACACATAACATCAAGATAGATGTTGAGGGTTGTAACGGGGCTAAGGGTAATGGCTAACAAGGAAAGGCAAAGGATAACAAAGGTTCTTAAAGCAATAGGAAGCAAAGTAATGAAATTGACACTTAAACTCACTTTTACTGGCAGAAATCAACTTTTAAACACAAGGGAAGATTCATGTAACTTTTAGGGTCAAATTCACTCTTTTGGACCCTTCCTTCAATAACCAACACTTGTGAGATCATTCTCCCTTATTTTTCAACTATTTTTCTTTCTTTTCAACACTTTTCTATTTCCTTTTTATTTTTCCACGAATTTTTTCTTTATTTCATTCTTTTGCCGTGCCATATCATCTTCCCCCACACTCATTTTCTGCAATATATTGATCAAAAGGAGTTCATTCTAAGTCATGCTTCACTATCCTTTAAGAACTGATGCGAAAATTAACTTAACACACAAATTAACCCTCTTTTGACAATTGTAGCATATAAATAAGTAGGGATCGTTCTTACACCGGGGATTAGGAGGGATTGCTAAACACTCTAAACTGACTCAAATAAATAAAACTGACCTTTAAAACACTTAAACTCACTTAAAAAGACTCAAACACGTTCACAAGATTCAAAATAGGCTAAAAACACTCGAAACTGCCTTAAAAACACAATCTGGGCAGTTTTGAGCCTAAACACAAACTTGGACGAAAATTGGTTCTAACTTGACTCAAAACTCTTAAAAACACAATCTAAAACATATTTGGACCAATTAGACACTCTAAGACAATTGGGGATTTGGTTTTGGACGAAAATCAAACAAACAAAACAATAATGTAAAATAGGCAGATTTGGACGAAATTGATGCAATTAGGTGGATAGTGAGATGGCTAGGAGGTTTTTCTCCACACATGGTATACTTGCATACAACACAATCTTCAGTTGCTTATTCAATGAATTTATGAACCTCAACACCCCAAGTTAAATAGGTACGCTTAAATTAACTCTCAGATTTCCCTTAGGCCATTGAATTGAATGGAATTAGCGCATTGCAATCAAATTATTCCTTAAAAGTTTTCTATATGAAAGCGCATAATAGAAAGACAATCAAAGATCATTAGGTTCTATGGAAATCATAGGTGTTGACGAGGCATTCGTAACTATGAAAGCGCATGATACTTATGTCAAGAATTTACTTAACATAATTGTGACCAACAATCTTAACTACTCATGAATATAAGTTCCCAACGATTAGGTGAAGTTTCCTTATACCCAGCATCATATTTATGCATGCAAATTAAGTGTGCACTTTCAATTCATATACATAAACAAGTTTTAATTAAAACAGATAAGTAAATTGAATTCATCATTCATGAAATCACAACTGAAAGTAATCAAATCATCATGCAAATATAACCATGGTTTCGAAATTCCCCCTAGCCAAAAGGGGATTAGTTCCTCATGCTTGCACAACAAAAAGTATTGAATTTAAACATTGAAATCATAAGAAAGATTACACCTAAACGCTCAGCAATTCCAAGATGGATTTGATGCACGATTTGGCTCATCCTCCTCCTCCTTGCTGCGGCACAAGTTGTGTGTGGTGGAATTGGGGGTTTTGGATGGTGTTTCCTTGTTTGGAGGGATGGAGGATGGTTGATTATGGTGGGAAGGGTGCGACAGATGTGTATGGATGTGTAGGGAGGTGTATGGAGGGTTAGAATGGAGAATGGAGGTGCGGCACAGGGGTTTCTGAATAGCATAAGGGGGTGTACAAATTTTTGGCTGAATTTAAGTTTATATAGTCCTAGGGTTAAGTAGATTAGGGTTAGGCTTAACAGATTTAGAGGACTAGGGCCCTAGGGTTCGGCTATGGTTAATCAAATCCACTTAGGAGGAGGTTTTGGCCCACATAGTTTTATAAAAGGATTTGTATACCCAAATCCACAAGGATTAGGCCTTGGAAATCAGACTCCCAAAGGAATTGGGCCTAGGAAGGTGCGGCAGATTTAGGGGAGAGGGTTGCTTGGCTTGCAAGGCAAGGCAAGGCCTTCTAGAATAGTTTGGTGCGCCACTTTTGTAGGATTTCTAGAAAGAATAGGTTTTGTGGCAGATTTAGGCCTTCTAGAATAGGATGCTTCTAGAAATAGGTTCTAGAATTATCCATTTAGGTCCCCTTGCAATTAGGATTAAGACATGATAAGGTTTGGATAGGATAAGATGAGATAAGGTTTGGATAATGTTTTGGATAATGTTGGATAAGGTTAGATAAGGTTTTGGATAATGTTTTGGATAATGTTTCCTCTTTTGAGCTCCCTCCTTATCCACTTTGTCCATAGCTTAGTTCCTTCCTCTTCTTATCACATTTCCAACTTCTTGAAGTCCAAATTCGTCCATCCATGTTAGCCCACATGCAAGCTCTCCACCTAGTGTCCAAAATAGCTCCAAAATGCACCAAAATGCACTTTCTTGATACTTTAACCCATAGGACCTACAACACACGAAATTGAGTTGTAATACGACATTAACTAAGAAATAATAGCACAAATGCACAAGCATAAGCTAGTTAAGTCGCCTAAATATGCTCTTATCAAGAACGAGGGTATGGGAAGTCCTAATCTAGGCTAGGTAAGGATAATGTGGCTAACAAAGAAAATAGGCTTGAAAAGGCTCAAAAGGGGTAATCCTACAATACATATGAAAAGGGATAGGCTTTTTGGCTTTGGCTTGACTAACAACTTCATCTTATTGTATGTTATGCAATCAATATTATGCTTTGAATGAAATTGGCATGAGTTCTAGTATTTGGAACTATAATGAAATGCATTCCAAGTAGCAACCAAGCAAAGAATAATGAGATCATTCAACGACTTTAGAAAACAAGAAATCACAGATTATACTCTCCAAAGAACGTTTTAGGCTCAAGTCTCTCAAGGATATAGCGTTAGTTTAAGTTCCTCCCTTCAAGCATGTTACAAAAACTGATTTTTTTCTTTGTAATTACATGTGAATTCATAAGCTATAACCATAACTAAGCATAAACCAAAGCATAAATCAACTTCCAGCCATGTTTTCAACATTCTTTAATAGTCATGACATTAAAAACCAAATCCTCATCATTGTGTTGGAAGGTAACCTAAGACACAAACAAACACACAAAAACAACTTAAAAACAACTCTTTTTGGGTTTTTCAAAACTGTTTTGTAAATTTTCGGATTTTCTGATCAAAAGACATGAAAACACTTCAAAACACTCTGAAAACACTTTAAAACAGTGAGAAACAACATTATAAGTGATAGGTGATAAAATCCCACGAAAATCATGCAAAGACAACTTGTTTACCCCCCACACTTAAATCAAACATTGTCCTCAATGTTTCAAACAAAGACTCACATTCAAACAAACATTATAAACTAACTAACATGACAAAATAAAAATAACAAAGAGATAGAGATTGAGGAACGCAAATCTGATTTTATGGCATGAATAGTTGAATTGCCCAAATCCTCTCTAGTTGAATGCATGGGTTGCCTCCCAAGAAGCGCTTGCTTTAACGTTGTGCAGCCAGACGAACATTCTTCTTATCCTCAATTAGAGCCCACGGCATGGAGGTTGATGTCCTCCCCAACCTGCCCTTCAACATTTGCATAATAGGGCTTCAAACGATGCCCATTCACCTTGAATTCTTGGCCATTCCTCAAGCTTTGGATTTGAACTGCGCCATATGGAAAAACATTAGTAACAACAAAAGGTCCAATCCACTTGGAACGTAACTTACCAGGGAATAAACGAAGGTGAGAATTAAAAAGTAAAACTTTTTGCCCTATGGAGAATGTTTTGCATCGGATCATCTTGTCATGGAAAGCTTTGGTCTTTTCCTTGTAAATGCAAGCATTCTCATATGCTTCACGCCTAATCTCCTCAAGTTCATTCAATTGCAACTTTCTATGCATTCCAGCCGCATCTAGGTCTATGTTGAAGGTCTTGATTGCCCAATGAGCCTTGTGTTCTAATTCCACGGGGAGATGACATGGCTTGCCATAGACTAGCCGAAAAGGGGACATGCCTATGGGTGTCTTGTAAGCCGTTCTATAAGCCCATAATGCATCCTCCAAACACACACTCCAATCTTTTCTTGTTGGTCCAACGGTCTTCTCCAAGATTTGCTTGATTTCTCTATTGGACACCTTGGCTTGTCCATTGGTTTGGGGATGGTAAGGTGTTGAAACCTTATGTGTGACTTGATACTTCTTGAGCAAGGCCTCTATGGTACGATTACAAAAGTGAGAGCCTCCATCACTAATAAGCACTCTAGGCATCCCAAATCTAGCAAAAATGTTAGTCTTTATAAAATTTGCAACAACTCTAGAATCATTAGTACGGGTGGCCTTGGCTTCCACCCATTTTGAGACATAATCCACCGCAAGCAAAATATAAGTAAAACCAAACGAAGATGGGAAAAGGCCCATGAAATCAATGCCCCAAACATCAAAAATTTCAACATTAAAGATGGGTGTTTGCGGCATTTGGTCCCTTGCACCTATATTTCCCATTCGTTGACAACGATCACAAGTTAAACAAAAAGTTCTAGCATCTTTAAAGATCGTAGGCCAATAAAAACCACATTCTAACACTTTAAGGGCAGTGCGTTGTGTGCCAAAATGTCCACCACTTGCATAAGTGTGACAAAAGGTTAGAATTGAATTAAACTCACAATCATGCACACAACGACGCACAATCTGATTTGCACAAAACTTCCACAAATATGGGTCATCCCATACATAAAATCGTGCCTCTTTCTTTAATTTATCATGTTGGTGCCTAGCTAGGGTACTTGGAACACGTTTTGACACCAAAAAATTGACCAAATCGGCATACCAAGGTTCACATACCTTAATGGACAGCAATTGCTCATCAGGGAATGTCTCTTGGATGGGTAAAGAGTCATCATTGCACACCAAACGACTTAGATGGTCAGCAACCACGTTCTCACTCCCTTTCTTGTCTCGAATTTCAATGTCAAACTCTTGGAGAAGAAGCATCCATCGAATCAGCCTTGGTTTGGCCTCATTTTTAGTGAATAAGTACCTTAGAGCTGCATGGTCAGAATATACAATCACTTTAGTACCAAGTAAATATAAACGAAACTTATCTAAAGCAAACACAACGGCAAGAAGTTCTTTTTCAGTGGTACAGTAATTTAATTAAGCATCATTTAAGGTCCGGGAAGCATAATATATGACGTGTGGTTGCTTATTCTTCCTTTGGCCCAAAACAGCCCCTATTGCATAATCGGATGCATCACACATTAGCTCAAAAGGCAACGTCCAATCTGGTGGAATGATAATGGGTGCCGTGGCGATAGGAGCATATTTATGCGACTTAGTTTGCTTGTTTTCGTACATTTATGTTATTAGTTCTTAGTTATTTTAGTTCTTTAAGCTTCTTTTGTGTGTTTTCAGGTTCATAAGACGTATTTGGCGAAAGGATGCATTTTGGAGCCTTTTGGAGCACTTTTGGGCACAAATTGGATAGCTTATGCTTGGAGCAAAAGGAATGGACGAAATTGAAGAGTTGATGTCGCAAGGATTCCTACTACGATGAGGATTCCAATTACGAGAAGGTTTCCAAATTGAAGGAGGTTTCCCACTCACATGAGGATTCCTAGTTGGACGAGGATTCCTAATCACACAAGGATTCCTACTTGAAGTAGGAAAGTTAAGCCAAAGTTTCCTATTTTGGTTGACCTTTCCTAAATCAAGAACGGTCTAAGTTTTAGCACTTAAGATGGCTCCCGAGCACCCTTGGACAATAAACAAAGGTTCTTTGCAAATTTTCCCTTCCTTGCCGTGCAAAGAAGGTGGTTTCCCTTTCTTTGTGCAAACTTCCCTATTTTTCATATGTGTTAGGACCTTTCCCTTATTCTAACACCTCTTGTTTAATGCCTTACCTTTCCCTAAACCTTATGCCGCACCTCCCCTTATGTTTCCTAATCTCAAACTCTTATTTCCTAGTTTAATTCACTTTCCTAGTTCTAAAACTTTCCCTAAAGTCCTAATTTTTTATTTCTTGCAAGGAATTGACTTTTCCTTCCTTCTTTTGCACCAATTTCGTTTCTTACCTTAAATCCCCTTTCCTTGCTATGCAAGGGGTTTAATTTCTGATTCCTTGCAAGGCAAGGACATTCCTTATTTGTTTAAATTCGTGCATCCCCTTTTTCTGATTTTATTTGGACTTTATTCACTTACCTTTTCTATTTAGACTAGGAAATCTGAATCAAAACTTAATTAGGTATGTTATTGACTTCCTAAAACACATATAATCAGCCTTTGGCCAAACCCTAGACTATCATTCACCACAGAAATTCGTGCATTCACTCCCATACACATCCATTCATCCCAAAACATCATAAAACAGCCCAGAAACACAACCAGCCGCACCACCTTCTTCCACCCTCTTTGCCGAGTTCTCCACCACCTTCCAACCATCAAACACTCATCCACACCCAACCTACACCCCTTGCCGTGCCTCTAACCACCCAAAAATCCATTCTACATCATCAAAACAGCCCAGAAACCACCACCATCCAATCTGCCACAAGCAAGGGAAATGAGACAGATTCACTCAATTGTTTGGCTCTTCATTCTGAGTTGTAAAACAATTTTAGGTGTATTCTCTCTTATATTTCAATGTCTAATTCATGTAATCTTTGTTTTGCTTGGAGAATGATTGGCTAAATTCGTTTTGGCTAAGGGTGTATTCGAAACCATGATTATATATGTGAAATAAGTTGATTACTTCCAGTTATCGTTGTATAAGTCGTGAATACAATTTGCTTAACCGTTTGATTTAGAACTTATTCTTGTATGTTGATTGAGAGTGCACGCTTAATTTGCATGCTTGAATTTGGTGCTAGGATATAAGTTTGTTTCACCTAATCGTTATGAATTTATATTCACAAGTAGTGAAGGTCGCTAGTCACGATCATGTTAAGTAGATTCCTGGCAAGAGTATCATGCTTTTCATAGTTACAAATGCCTTGTTGATGCTTATGATTTCCAAAGAACGTAATGATTCTAACTTGTGTCTTTATCATGCTGTTCATATAGAGAACTAGTTAGGAATAATTTGTTTGCGATGCATATTCATCCAATTCAATGATTCTAGGGAAATCTGAAGGTTAATTTCAGCGGACCTAATTAACTTGGAGTGTCGAGGTTCATAACTTATTGAATTGACAACTGGAAATTGATTTACGTTGCATATATTTCATGTGTGGAGAAGAACCCCTTAGCTATTCCATCATCCATTGATTCATCACAATTTGTTTTACAATCTGTCCATTTAATTTAATTTCATCGAAATACAATCCCCCCATATTTTGTTAAGTCTTAGTCGTTACAATCTGTCTTATTTTGTGTTTTTAAGTATTTGGAGTCACAAACACCTTCAAATTCGTCCAAATCTGCCTAGTTTACATTCTTGTTTTGTTTGTTTGATTTTCGTCCAAAACCAAATTCCCAATTGTCTTAGAGTGTCTAGTTGGTTCAATTATGTTTTAGATTGTGTTTTTAAGAGTTTTGAGTCAAGTTAGAACCAATTTTCGTCCAAGTTTGTGTTTAGGCTCAAAACTGCCCAGTTTGTGTTTTTAGGCAGTTTTGAGTGTTTTTAGCTTATTTTGAGTCTTGTGAACTTGTTTTGAGTTTTTTTTTAAGTGAGCTAAGTGTTTTAATGGTTAGTTTTATTTATTTGAGTCAGTTTAAAGTGTTTAGCACCCCTAGTTAATCCCCGGTTAGAACGATCCCTACTTACATCATTACTACAATTGTCACAAATAGGGTTTAATTTGTGTGTCACATTCGTAACGCATCAGTAAGCATGTCTTTGAGATGCTTGAATGCCTTCTCACACTCCTCCTTGATAAATCGCCTATAGAATCCTGCATGGCCAAGAAAAGAACGAACCTCTCTAACCGAAGTAGGAGAGGGTAAGTAACGTACAAGATCTATTTTAGACTTATCAACTTCAATGCCTTTTTCAGAGATGTTATGACCCAAAACTATGCCTTGTTTAACCATAAAATGACATTTTTCCCAATTCAAAACAAGGTTAGTTTCCATGCATCTTTTCAAGATTAAAGTAAGATTATGCAAACAATCATCAAACGAGTCTCCAAACACACTAAAATCGTCCATAAACACTTCAATTATTTTCTCAACATAATCCGAGAATATACTTACCATGCATCGTTGGAAAGTGGCCGGTGCATTGCATAAACCAAATGGCATACGACGATATGCAAAAGTACCAAATGGACAAGTAAAGGTGGTCTTTTCTTGATCATCCGACGCTATGACAATTTGATTATAACCCGAATAACCATCAAGAAAGCAATAAAAAGAATGATCGGCTAACCTTTCAAGCATTTGATCGATGAATGGCAAGGGGAAGTGATCTTTCCTTGTTGCGGCATTTAGCTTCCTATAGTCAATGCACACTCTCTAACCGGTTTGAATGCGTGTAGGCACGAGTTCATCTTCTTCATTCTTCACTACCGTGACTCCGGACTTCTTGGGAACTACTTGGACCGGTGAAACCCAACAACTATCCGAGATAGGATAGATGACGCCACAATCAAGTAGTTTGATGATTTCCTTCTTCACGACTTCCATCATTGGTGGGTTGAGTCAATGTTGGGCTTCCCTTGATGTTTTGGCGCCTTCTTCCATGAGAATACGATGCATGCACGTGGATGGACGAAATTGATAGCCTAACTATGGAGCAATGTGGATGGACGAAATTGAAGTCAAGAGATGCTAGGAAAGGCTAAAAATCTGGAGAAAGAAGTCCAAATGCAAAGAAGATAAGGAAAGAGCAAGAAATAAGGAACCTTATCCAAATTTCCTTATCTTATCCAAACCTTATCCAACCTTATCTTATCTTATCCTATCCTAATCTTTTCCTACATTAATTCCAACTTCAAAGAGGACTCCTTTTCACATTAAATCACCTAAATATCAAGTTCTAGAAGCCCTATTTTCATGCATTAAGTTTATGCCACATGTAACCCTTCTAGAAGTTCTAGAATCTGCCACAAGGACCATTCCTTGTCCTCATTGGAATCAAATTGAAAGTATCATTGTTCTTTGGTGATTTGGAGTCCTAATTGACACACCCCGACCCAGAAAGTCCACTTGGACCCTGAATCGAGCTGTGCTGGCCGACACCTGGAAGGTGACGAAGCCATAAAATGTGATAGTGTGTAAAAAAAAAATGAATAAATTTGAATCTAAAAGTGTCTAAGTACCAGAGTGCGCTATGAGTGGGAGCGAACCCATTTCACACGCGATGTCAGAGCATAAGTAAAGTACAGTAGTGTGGGTAAGAATCATACCCTCAGAAATATCCATTAATACTAAGATTCACCACAGAGTCTTGTCGACACAAACTCAGCAGCTAAAACCTGGAGGGCACCAAACAGAAGGTGTGAGTAAGCAATAAAACCATGCTTCCCAAAGTTATTACCTCTCTAAAAGTAATGCCCTAAATGTAAAACCCGTATCGTTTTCCATAAGACAGTACAACATATATACATATATCCAAACCATACTCAGAAATGACCAAAACCACGGTTTGCCATCAAATCCACCATACATTAATAAGTAGGCCAAATGAACTAAATCAATACAAAGTAATATATCAGTCAAAGTCATCTAAAATGACATGTACAACTTATCCGTATCTCATCAATCATGGCTAGCATATAAGTCGGAGTCATCTATAGTGACCTGTACGACTTATCCATATTTCATCAATCATGGCTAGCATATAAGTCGGAGTCACCTATAGTGACCTGTACGACTTATCCATATCTCATCAATCCTGGCTAGCATATAAGTCGGAGTCACCTCTAGTGACCTGTACGACTTATCCATATCTCATCAATCCTGGCTAGCATATAAGTCGGAGTCACCTCTAGTGACCTGTACGACTTATCCATATCTCATCAATCCTGGCTAGCATATAAGTCGGAGTCACCTATAGTGACTTGTACGACTTATCCATATCTCATCAATCCTGGCTAGCATATAAGTCGGAGTCACCTATAGTGACCTGTACGACTTATCCATATCTCATCAATCCTGGCTAGCATATAAGTCGGAGTCACCTCTAGTGACCTGTACGACTTATCCATATCTCATCAATCCTGGCTAGCATATAAGTCGGAGTCACCTATAGTGACCTGTACGACTTATCCATATCTCATCAATCCTGGCTAGCATATAGTTCAATAAGTATACCTGCACACGAGTCGGAACCACCTAAAGTGGTCTGTACGACAGGACTGGGTGTAAATAAATAAGCTCAAGTGCTACGATCACGTGAAGACTGGGCGAATAATCGCGGGTCACCTACGAGTCGGAACCACCTAAAGTGGTCTGTACGACAGGACTGTGCACCTACCTTGAATCCAAAGTGAGCATAAGGTGCGGGAGGTGAACATCACGTGAAGGATTGTGCCCTGGCCACGGGCGGGAGCACTAACACCGGGGTGCAGGTTTATGAGCTCTCAATGCATCTCAATATAACATGTGCAACTCATGGCAACTAGTATGACAGTATCGAAGTTGCCTAACACATAACTGTAGTCATGCTATAACGCAATCGATTCAACTAGTACCATAAACTCACCTGAACTTACCTGGGTGTCCTGAGTTCACTTTTGCACTTGAAAGCATTCCCAATAATTATATGCAAGAAATATACATATTGATATACCATGATGCAATCTAATACTCAACCATGTCGTAGCATGTTCAATTATAAGCAATACAGTGAGAAGTGTACAATCAATAACGCCTTACTCCCAAACTACTTATTTTCAGGGATAATTATCCATGACGACCCAATTAACACTAATTTAGCTAACTAATTCATAAAACCAAAACTTGCCTTTACCAATTTCCTTCGCCTTACTCAATTTCCCAAGCAAGGCTTTGGTCTCAATTATTTTATGGCTGCATCTAACGTCTCGTTAGACTGCCTACGTACCCTAAATAGGGATCAAGCCATTCGTAGTTCATAAAGGTACTTCAAGCATTCACAATAATTAAATATAAAAGTAATATGCCTAATCAATTTAAAAGTGTCGATAGAACTCTCAATAATATGTACGATAAAAAGGAAAAGATCCACTTACCTGGAGTCCACGCTATGATTCTTTAGCGCACACATCGAGGTGTCCTGAATGATTGGTCCCTGTGACCAATTATCAAATCACATCTCAGAACTCTTATCTGAAGAATACGTAATTCACATAAAACACAACCTCAACAACATTCTAAAATAGTTTGGGACCCATTGACCACAAGTCAACCGTCGATCAAAGATCGACGGTAGGGTTTACAACCCTGTATAACTTGACCCGGAAGATCCGCATATCAGATTTCCAATCCGCAACTCCCAACGATCCCCAATATGTTTCTAGAATAACATATTAAAACTTCATTACGATCCAACGGTCAGATCTCCGCCAATTGCCTAAAACAAGTGGCCATAACATTTATTTTACTAACTTACAAATCCAATTCAGGAAGATCCGTAAGTCTGATTCCCGATCCATAAATTCCTATGATCTTTAAATATTATGTATTATAATGTATCCAATTTTGGTGACGATCCAACGGTCGGATCATCGATTCACATTTTTATCAAGTAACGTATCGTAACGAATTTAGGTTCCAACTATCAACCTACGTCATTCAAACGACAAAACTGAATTCAAAACATTCGACATAGCCTAAAAATAGCATTGGCGGCTCACTGGCCACGCGCCGCCGCACGTGCCGCCGCGGGTGGCGGTCGGCCGCCCCGACTCGCCCGAAAATCCAACTATTTCCAAAAATTCTCAAACTTCACAGAAATGAAGATATCAGTGAGTGGAGCAACTTTCATACCTGCCACGAAGTCCAAAAGTGGACGGAAGATGGTCAATTTTGCCCACGAAGCCCGCGGGTGCCTATAACTTCCCGACGTCGATTCGTCGTCTACGGTGGTCCAACGGGGTCAAGGTTGGTTGGGTTTTTCTCCTGGGATGATGGGCTACAAAGCCCAAGTGGTGGCATCGGCCATTGCTTTGCCGATTTGCCGGAAAATCGAAAAAGGTGGTCGGAGCACCATTGATTTTCGTCAACTTTCGTGGCCTCAAACCGCCCCATACCATGGTTAATCAAGGTGGTTCTTGGGTGGGTTTTGTAGAGGGGAATGAGAGCTTCAAGATGGTGGTGGTGGCATCCAAAAACTCCACCGGAGTTGGCCGGAATCGGCCTTGGAAGATGGTCTCGTGGTGGCGCGGGTATGGGTGCACGGGAAGCTCTCTTCCCGTTTTTTTTTTTTTTTTTTTTTTTTTTTTTTTTTTCCTCCCTCCGTTTCTGATTTTGGGTTTCCCCCACAAAGTGGGGGTTTAATTTAAATACACACTAAACCTTGAATAACCAATTTCGAACGTCCGTAACTATACCGTTATAATCCGGACTCGCAAATAGTTTTCGCCTGTACGTTCGTACCAAAGAGTACTATGAGGATATGCTTAAAGAATAAGTCCCACATCTCTCAAGTCGATGGTCAACGGAAGTCAAAGTCCTTGCCTCTAGGGCAATTTAGTAAATTCACGCTTTTAAAATAAAATAAAAACGTAAAATTTGGAACGGGTTGTCACAATCTACCCACCTTAAGAAAATTTCGTCCTCGAAATTTAAAATCATCAGTCCAAAGTAGAATACTCAAAATTAAAGAGATATATGTATGTAAATACATACACGAGGAAGACACAAAGTGATGGCGACTACATAAAAGAGGATGACATTCCGTCATGATCGGAGCGTAGTGACTCTTCTTTCACGCCTCCAAATTCCTACTATCCTCTCATAAACGTGTTCAATGCGTAACGCACTTCGAAATTAAGCATGTAATATTTTTGGGTCAAGCCCAAACAACCATTAACGAATTAAATAAGTAAATACAAATATTAACGTAGAATAATCTACTTGTTTACTTGCTTAGCAACCCAACGAATAAGTTATTAATATTACGGTCTGCACCCCGCAAAACCGACAATTCACTGTTGTCTTGATAAGCAAGTAACAATTCCCGATGGTGCAATATTACCATCTTGCCCCTCAATGGGAAATACATATACCAGCCTCCATCGTACTCATTCACTACCTTCTGAGGCAACATCGTCAATAACATAAATTTTCTACATCACAATCTCAATCAAATATTTGTTCGCAATAATCTACTGTAAATCACAAGCTGCACATACAATATTTGTATTATATTTCGAAAGATACCATACTCCTAAACAGGAATGTAACCGTAGTTACCCATAATTCTAACAAAAGTATGCGTTCATTAAATATGCGTTGTGCGTAAAATCTCCATACATCAACTCCAATGATACCATAGTTAACCCAAAATTGTAACCGTGGTTACAAGTGACTAGAATAGAGATAAGGATATACTGCAACCATGGTAATGGTGGGACAACCAAGATGCAACTCGTCCACAAAGGTCTGAGTAACTCATTTCAAATTAATCGTAATCTAGGGGTAGAAATACAATACTGGACAACTTCTAATACTCAAAACCTTCATAACGACTTCCAAAGGCTTGAAAGTGAAACATGTAACACAATGAAATATAAATACACCAAGATGATAATCTTGTCAGGTTTCTGTTTGTTGAATTGGTATAGAAGTCTAGGAGTAGTTTTCTCAAAAAGTCATCGTCCTCTGGACGCAATTAGAAAATTGTAGTTGCCCAAGGAAATTTGAACTCTATATCCTCTATATCCCCACAACATTAATCAAAAGTAAGGTGCATCTAGAGTGAGGATTCATTTAAAACACATCAAAGGAAGCCTCGATTTTATCTCTTCCCTACTTCCACTTTTGATCACGTCACAAAGAGAACTTCTAAATCACATCACCCGAAGAGGTTGACTACATCCCACTTCTATCTTAGTGGTCTTCACAAGTGTCTTGTTGTTGAAATTTCAACGCCCATTTTAAGGAAATAACTATAGCCAATACTTCAATTTTTAGAGCAAGAAGAATATTGTTTTCTACTTAAGTAAACAACCACCAATTGCAACATCATATAAGCGTATCATTGGTTTAGCATCCCGATTAATGAATTTCACATTCTTTACATATACCACATATCTCGAACTGCACAAATAAAAAGATACTTCCTAACTCCATTCATACAAAATGATTAAAATCATTTGAACCATTTCTTGGTAGATTAAAGGTAACTCTATATCGATACTCATACTTCCCAATTAAATAGAAAAGGACAGGCTGGAAATGTGCGAGAGTAGATACACGATAGTGCACTCATAGATGCTAATTTAATTCTACTATTGCCTCTGACAGAACTTAGCTTGTTCCAAAAAGTAAATGTAATAAAAAGTTCTAAGATCAATGAAGATTTGGACACACTTTTCTACATAAGAGTCCCAATCAATATTTCAATGAAATTAGAAATTGTTAATTCTAGGTCAGAAGTATGATGGTTTATCTTTAGCGGTTCTACCACCGAGAAACATAAGCGTTAACATACTAAGAAAGTCTGAATCCGAATTGACTTATCACATCAATCGACAATCATCATGCATCATCAAAATCTCCACCGAGAAGTGTCATTTAGCCTTCGAAATAAGGTGATGACTGTTGACTTTAGGTCAATGAATAAGATGGTTCGTTTCAAACGATTCTAATCGTGAAAAGTAAAAGCAATACTCCGTCATGTTGCCATACCAACTTAACAATGTGGTGGTATCCGCGGTAGGATTTTTGGGATATGACGCCAAAAGTATACGTCCTCGAAATTTACAGTACTACTAACCAACTCTACGACACGAACTAAAAGGTCTTCATAGTTTCCTCGACACTTATAACAATCTAACAGTGAGATATCATCCCGCATTTCGATTCTAATGTCTATGGAAGTGATCGAGAGGTGGTTAGTCAAAGGGTTTTCGTTTACCTAAATAAGTAATAGGGTAAAAACAACAATCATGAGTTTAACGTCCTATTGCAAAGCTTATTCCTAAGCTTCCACGATCCTAATTTATTCGGCTCAAGCGAAGTAGTTCATTGATCCGAGGAGGATTTGATGATTGCTTTTCGGATTTCTACGACTCCCAGGATATGACAACTTACATTCGCAAGCCTATTCTCACCCATTTAATAAGTACAACTACGAAAGCAAAAATCTGGAATAGCGTTGATTGAAAAATCTCAATGCAAGAAAAAGACCATGCTTAATATCTACTTTCAAAAAGACTTCATCAACATTCGATCTTCCTTCTAAAGATTCAACATGAACACAAGTATGCTTGAAGATATTAGTGCTAATAGGGACCGAACAATAATTATCCCTCAAATGATCTTCCGCGGAATGTTACTAAGAAATTAAGACTAACTAAGATTTCCAATCTTTAAATAATCAATACTAACGGCGGTAGGACAATGATAGAATTATTTGGTAATATCTCTGGCGATACATGATTATCAAAACATTTACTTAGGCCATCAACTTGCCTCAAATCTCCACTTCCCCCCCTCAAGGGAAATCTTCGTTTTAGTTCTATGGACATGGCCAAAATGATCATCTAAAATGTCGTGAAGACAACATAATTGTCCAAAACTTAAGAAAAGTTAGCATGTCTTTCCATATTCGACGAGGTGGCATCATTTGAACGTCAAACACAAAAACCAAGAGTGCTCACATCACGCGTGTGATGAACACAATACTGCCCAACATATGCTCTGATACCAAACTGACACACCCCGACCCAGAAAGTCCACTTGGACCCTGAATCGAGCTGTGCTGGTCGACACCTGGAAGGTGACGAAGCCATAAAATGTGATAGTGTGTAAAAAAAAAATGAATAAATTTGAATCTAAAAGTGTCTAAGTACCAGAGTGCGCTATGAGTGGGAGCAAACCCATTTCACACGCGATGTCAGAGCATAAGTAAAGTACAGTAGTGTGGGTAAGAATCATACCCTCAGAAATATCCATTAATACTAAGATTCACCACAGAGTCTTGTCGACACAAACTCAGCAGCTAAAACCTGGAGGGCACCAAACAGAAGGTGTGAGTAAGCAATAAAACCATGCTTCCCAAAGTTATTACCTCTCTAAAAGTAATGCCCTAAATGTAAAACCCATATCGTTTTCCATAAGACAGTACAACATATATACATATATCCAAACCATACTCAGAAATGACCAAAACCACGGTTTGCCATCAAATCCACCATACATTAATAAGTAGGCCAAATGAACTAAATCAATACAAAGTAATATATCAGTCAGAGTCATCTAAAATGACATGTACAACTTATCCGTATCTCATCAATCATGGCTAGCATATAAGTCGGAGTCACCTATAGTGACCTGTACGACTTATCCATATTTCATCAATCATGGCTAGCATATAAGTCGGAGTCACCTATAGTGACCTATACGACTTATCCATATCTCATCAATCCTGGCTAGCATATAAGTCGGAGTCACCTCTAGTGACCTGTACGACTTATCCATATCTCATCAATCCTGGCTAGCATATAAGTCGGAGTCACCTCTAGTGACCTGTACGACTTATCCATATCTCATCAATCCTGGCTAGCATATAAGTCGGAGTCACCTATAGTGACTTGTACGACTTATCCATATCTCATCAATCCTGGCTAGCATATAAGTCGGAGTCACCTATAGTGACCTGTACGACTTATCCATATCTCATCAATCCTGGCTAGCATATAAGTCGGAGTCACCTATAGTGACCTGTACGACTTATCCATATCTCATCAATCCTGGCTAGCATATAAGTCGGAGTCACCTCTAGTGACCTGTACGACTTATCCATATCTCATCAATCCTGGCTAGCATATAAGTCGGAGTCACCTATAGTGACCTGTACGACTTATCCATATCTCATCAATCCTGGCTAGCATATAAGTCGGAGTCACCTATAGTGACCTGTACGACTTATCCATATCTCATCAATCCTGGCTAGCATATAGTTCAATAAGTATACCTGCACACGAGTCGGAACCACCTAAAGTGGTCTGTACGACAGGACTGGGTGTAAATAAATAAGCTCAAGTGCTACGATCACGTGAAGACTGGGCGAATAATCGCGGGTCACCTACGAGTCGGAACCACCTAAAGTGGTCTGTACGACAGGACTATGCACCTACCTTGAATCCAAAGTGAGCATAAGGTGCGGGAGGTGAACATCACGTGAAGGACTGTGCCCTGGCCACGGGCGGGAGCACTAACACCGGGGTGCAGGTTTATGAGCTCTCAATGCATCTCAATATAACATGTGCAACTCATGGCAACTAGTATGACAGTATCGAAGTTGCCTAACACATAACTGTAGTCATGCTATAACGCAATCGATTCAACTAGTACCATAAACTCACCTGAACTTACCTGGGTGTCCTGAGTTCACTTTTGCACTTGAAAGCATTCCCAATAATTATATGCAAGAAATATACATATTGATATACCATGATGCAATCTAATACTCAACCATGTCGTAGCATGTTCAATTATAAGCAATACAGTGAGAAGTGTACAATCAATAACGCCTTACTCCCAAACTACTTATTTTCAGGGATAATTATCCATGACGACCCAATTAACACTAATTTAGCTAACTAATTCATAAAACCAAAACTTGCCTTTACCAATTTCCTTCGCCTTACTCAATTTCCCAAGCAAGGCTTTGGTCTCAATTATTTCATGGCTGCATCTAACGTCTCGTTAGACTGCCTACGTACCCTAAATAGGGATCAAGCCATTCGTAGTTCATAAAGGTACTTCAAGCATTCACAATAATTAAATATAAAAGTAATATGCCTAATCAATTTAAAAGTGTCGATAGAACTCTCAATAATATGTACGATAAAAAGGAAAAGATCCACTTACCTGGAGTCCACGCTATGATTCTTTAGCGCACACATCGAGGTGTCCTGAATGATTGGTCCCTGTGACCAATTATCAAATCACATCTCAGAACTCTTATCTGAAGAATACGTAATTCACATAAAACACAACCTCAACAACATTCTAAAATAGTTTGGGACCCATTGACCACAAGTCAACCGTCGATCAAAGATCGACGGTAGGGTTTACAACCCTGTATAACTTGACCCGGAAGATCCGCATATCAGATTTCCAATCCGCAACTCCCAACGATCCCCAATATGTTTCTAGAATAACATATTAAAACTTCATTACGATCCAACGGTCAGATCTCCGCCAATTGCCTAAAACAAGTGGCCATAACATTTATTTTACTAACTTACAAATCCAATTCAGGAAGATCCGTAAATCTGATTCCCGATCCATAAATTCCTATGATCTTTAAATATTACGTATTATAATGTATCCAATTTTGGTGACGATCCAACGGTCGGATCATCGATTCACATTTTTATCAAGTAACGTATCGTAACGAATTTAGGTTCCAACTATCAACCTACGTCATTCAAACGACAAAACTGAATTCAAAACATTCGACATAGCCTAAAAATAGCATTGGCGGCTCACTGGCCACGCGCCGCCGCACGTGCCGCTATTTCCAAAAATTCTCAAACTTCACAGAAATGAAGATATCAGTGAGTGGAGCAACTTTCATACCTGCCACGAAGTCCAAAAGTGGACGGAAGATGGTCAATTTTGCCCACGAAGCCGGCGGGTGCCTATAACTTCCCGACGTCGATTCGTCGTCTACGGTGGTCCAACGGGGTCAAGGTTGGTTGGGTTTTTCTCCTGGGATGATGGGCTACAAAGCCCAAGTGGTGGCATCGGCCATTGCTTTGCCGATTCGTGGCCTCAAACCGCCCCATACCATGGTTAATCAAGGTGGTTCTTGGGTGAGTTTTGTAGAGGGGAATGAGAGCTTCAAGATGGTGGTGGTGGCATCCAAAAACTCCACCGGAGTTGGCCGGAATCGGCCTTGGAAGATGGTCTCGTGGTGGCGCGGGTATGGGTGCACGGGAAGCTCTCTTCCCGTTTTTTTTTTTTTTTTTTTTTTTTTTTTTTTTTTCTTCTTTCTTTCCTCCCTCCGTTTCTGATTTTGGGTTTCCCCCAAAGTGGGGGTTTAATTTAAATACACACTAAACCTTGAATAACCAATTTCGAACGTCCGTAACTATACCGTTATAATCCGGACTTGCAAATAGTTTTCGCCTGTACGTTCGTACCAAAGAGTACTATGAGGATATGCTTAAAGAATAAGTCCCACATCTCTCAAGTCGATGGTCAACGGAAGTCAAAGTCCTTGCCTCTAGGGCAATTTAGTAAATTCACGCTTTTAAAATAAAATAAAAACGTAAAATTTGGAACGGGTTGTCACACTAATTCCTCTCATTTTCAGCCCAAATTCGTGCCTCCCCTTCACCCTGTAAATACTTGATACCACAACACTCAAAAACCACCACCCTCTACCACAAATTTACACCACACCATCCACCACACCTCAAGAGCCTAAATTCACGCAAATTGATATGAGCATATTTATGCGACTTAATTGGCTTGTTCTTGTGCACTTATGTTGTGTTTCCTTAGTTGTTTTAGTGTTTAAAGTCACTTTTGTGTGTTTCAGATTATAAAGCCAAAGTGTGCAAGAAGATGCAAATTGGAGTCTTTTGGAGCAAAAGAGGAATGAATGAGTTGAAGACTTGAAGAAATATGAATTCCTAATTGAAGATGGAGTCCTACTCACATGAGGATTCCTACTCCAACAAGGATTCCTACTTGAAATAGGAAAGTTAAGCCAAGGTTTCCCATTTTGGTAACCTTTCATAATCTTAAAAGTCCTTATTTTCCAGCCACTTTGAAGGCCTTGTAGGCATTTTAGGACACAAAACAAAGACCCTAGACCCCTTAGGGACCTTTGCCGCACCTTTCCCTTTCTCCCCATCCCTTACCGTGCAAGGGGGGGTATTTATGTCCTATTTTATGCACTTAAACACATTCCCCTTTCAAAATAAAACCCTAGCCGCATATTTTAGCCAATTTCATTCATCATTCCACCTCTCTGCCGCAGCCACCATCACTCTCCCAGCTTCAATCCGCAACTTCCATCCATTCCAGCCACCTTTCATCCTTTGCCGCAGCATCCCATTCAATTTCCCACCATTCCTCTACTTCAAAACCTCCATCCAAACCTCCCTACACCACCACTAAGCTTTGCCGCACCACCATCCCATCCTAAATCCCTTCCTAAACCAAAATAACATCCAAAATCATTCTAAGAACTCTGTGCCGCAGCAAGGAGAAGAAGAGAGAGGAGCTTAAACGTGCAGAAATTCGAGTGGAATCGTTGGGCGTTTTAGGTGTAATCAATCTTTTGTTCTCTATGTTTAATTTCAATTTTGTTTCTCTTTCTGTGAACATGAGAGGCTAAACCCCTAGTTAGCTAGGGGGTGATTCAAAACCATGTATATGCTTGCAATATAAATTGATTACCTTCAGTTGGAATTTCATGAGTTGTGGATTCAATTTGTTTAATTGCTTGATTGATAACTTATTCGTGTATGTTTATTGAGAGTGCACGCTTAGTTTTCATGCATGAATATGATGCTAGAATATAAGGGAGTTTCACCTAATAGTTACAAACTTATATTCACAAGTAGTGGAGGTCATTTATAAACGATCGCGTTAAATGAATTCTTGGCACTAGTTTCATGCTCATCATAGTAACGAATGCCTCGTCAACACTTATAGTTTTCATGTTGCTTAATGATCTTTGATTGTATCTTTATTGTGCTTTTCACGTAAAGGACTTTTGGAGAATGTTTTGAATTGTTGTATGCGCTGTCCCATCCAATTCATTAACTTAAGGAGAACTTGAAGGTTAATTTAAGCGAACCTAATTAACCTGGGGTGTTGAGTTTTGATAGGAGCATATTTAGGCGACTTAGTTGGCTTGTTCTTGTGAATTTAAGTTGTTATTTCTTAGTTCTTTAAGTCTTTTAAGCCATTTTCGTATGTTTTCAGGTTCTAAGGGCTAAAGGAGCAAAGAAGTGCATTTTGGAGCCTTTTGGAGCACTTTTAGGCTAAGGATGGATAGCTTATGCTTGGAGCCAAAGTGTTGGACGAAATTGAAGACCAAGTGAGCCTAGAATCGAAGGAAGAAGGAGGAATCAAGAATTGGAAACCAGTTTCCATTATGGGGAGTTTCTATTCTTGAAAGGTTTCCAATTGTGCAAGTTTCCAAATAATGTTGGTTGCCTAAATCACATGTTCTAGAAGCCCTAGACATGTCCTAAATTGTGCCGCACCTTACCTTCCTTTTCTCTCCCAAAATCTGTAAGATTATGTCACAATCCCTTTCTTAAAAGTCTTAGCCGCACCTATACATTCCCTTTCACTCAAAATCTGCAAGTTTTGCACTTTCCCTTTCTTTTCCTCCCTTTGCCGCAAGACTTAGCCCTTTTCCCCTAATTCCTGATTTCAATTACCTATTCTAAAGGGATTTAACTTAATTCCTGATTCTTAGAATTGATTTGGGGAATTAAACACTTACTTATTTCCTATGCAAGCCTTGCCGTGCACCTCCCTTGACCTTTCCTCTTCCTTGCCGTGCAAGGGAGATGGTTCTTTCCTATTTCTAAAAGCTTTTGACTTAAATTCTGATTACCTAAATAACCTAGGGTTTTAATTCCTGCAATCCTATTAATAAACCTCCTTGTTGCAGCCACAAATTATTCATTGATTCACCATTCACGCCAGAAAATCATCCCATCCCTCTAACACATCCATACTTCACCATTCTCCAGATTTTCTGCCCAAAACCAACTCTTTGCCGTCCCCTAGATCCATCCCAACCCTAAATCCATCATTCTACATCATCCATAATCCCCTAAACTCACCAAACCTCTTGTGCCGCAACAATTAGGAGAGGAAGGAGGCCTTGAACGTTTCATGCTCGCAGATTGGAATGTTCTTAGGTGTACTTCGTTCTTGTTTTCAATGTTTACTTTGTTATTACTTTCTGAGGTTGCTGTAATCATGAGTGGCTAAACCCCTAATTAGTTAGGGGAAAGTTTGAAGCCATGAACATGTTTGAGATATGAATTGATTTCTTCCAATTGTGATTTGTTAAGTTGTGATTGCAATTCAATTATTTGTTTTATTCAAAACTTGTTCTTGTATGTTGATTAAGGATGCATACTTAGTTTTGATACATGAACTTGATGCTAGTTTATAAACAAGTTTCACCTAATCGTCACAAGTTTATAAACATGAGTAGTGAAGGTTGCTAGTCACAACCGCGTTAATTGAATTCTTGGCAAGAGTATCATGCATTCATAGTTACAATTGCCTCGTCAACACTTATGATTCTCATACAGCATAATGATCTCTCACTGTATCTCTTCTATGCATTCATGTTGAGGACCGTTGGAGAATAATTTGAATTGTCGCATGCATCATCCAATTCAATGACATAAGGAAATCTGAGGGTTAATTAGTGCATCACGGTTAACTTGGGGTGTTGAGCATCATAGTTAGTGAAAAGCAATTGGAAAGTCGATTCATATACAAATATGTCATGTGTGGAGAATGGACCTCTAACTAATCCATCCATCATCTTGTTTCCAAAATTCGTTTTACAATCTGCCTAGTTTATAACTTGTTTTGTTATTTCAATTTTCGTCAAATCAAAACCCCCCTTTACTTTCTTGTTCTATAGTGTTTAGAGTCTGTTTAGTTTGTGTTTTAAAGTGTTTTGAATCAACCTATAATCTTAAATTCGTCTAAAATTGTGTTTAAGGTCAGAAACTGCCTAGTTAGTGTTTTTAGGCAGTTTTGAGTCTTTTGAACTTGTTTCGAGTCCTTTGAGTCTTTGTGAACGTTTTTAACTTTGTTTTTATGTTTTGAAGTCAGTTTAGAGGTTTTAGCAAGCCCTCCTAATCCCCGGTCCAGAACGATCCCTACTTGCATCCTTACTACAATTTGACAACAAGAGGGTTAATTTGTGTGCTTAACTATTTTCGCATCAAATTTTGGCGCCGTTGCCGGGGATTAGCAAAGTCTCGTTAATTCTTTTATTTCTTTTTAATATATTTTCGTTTTAGTTACTGACCTTATTTTTGTTCTTGTTTCTAGGTCCTAGTTTATGACTAGGAGTTCAAAACCTGTTCGTGAGCACATCCTTGACTTTGACGACGATTTTGAGCGGACCTTGAGGAAGCAAAAGACTCAACAAAACCCTAACCCACCGTCTTCTAGCTCTACATCCGAGTTTGACGAAGGAGGTGAGAAAGGAGAGGCCACGACACAGTTTGTGGAGGAAGTACAAACCATGGCCGTGGACAATCGAACCATCAAAGAGCTCTCTGCCTCAGGTATGGACAATGCCGTTCCTTTATGCATACAATACCCCGCGGCAGCTCAAGGTAAGACGGAAGAATTTGAACTTAAGTCTAGTTTATTACATCATATTCCTAAATTCCATGGGCTGTCTGATGTGATAAAAGATAGCACTCAAATTAAACCCTCTTTTTGACAATTGTAGTATAGTTATAAGTAGGGATCGTTCTAGGCCGGGGATTAGGAGGGATTGCTAATCTAATGAAAATTGACTCAAAGATGTGAAAATATGCTTTAAAACACTTTAAATAAACTCACAAGACTCTTACTAACTTGTATGACCAAAAACAAACTTTAAAGACTCGAAACAACTCAAAACAACCAAAAAGACTCAATTTAGACTCTAAGACTTAATTTGGACGAAAATACACTTGGTTTTGACTCTAAAGACTCAAAAAGACTCTTTTGGACAGATTTGGAACAAATAAGAAAAGGGGTTTTGATTTTGGACGAATTTAAAAGAAAACAAGTGACTTAAAACTTTAAAACAGATTTTGGACGAATTTAAGAAAAACTAATGGATGATGGGATAGCCAAGGGATACTTCTCCACACATGATACTTTCAAACATAAATTGATTTCCAGTTGCTTTTCCGATAAACCATGAACCTCAACACCCCAGATTAACCGTGACATCACTAATTAACCCTCAGATTTCCCTTAAGTTAGTGGATTGGATGACATCATACGACAACCCAAAGCATTCTTCAAAAGTCCCCTACATGACATCATAATAGAGATACGGTCAAAGATCATTACGTTCAATAGAAATCATAAGTATTGACAAAGCACTTGTAACTATGACATCATGAGTATCATGCTAGGAATTTACTTAACATGATTGTGAAAACAACCTTAACTACTTGTGAACATAAGTTTGTGACGATTATGTGAAACACCCTTATATTCTAGCACCAAATTCAAGCATGCAAATCAAGTAGGCCTCCCTAATAAACATACAAGAATAAGTTATCCATCAAACGGTTAAGTAAATTGCATTCACAATTTATGAAATCACAACTTGAATTTATCAATTCATATTATGAACGTAATCATGGTTTCAAAGCATCCCTAGACTAAAACGAGTTTAGCCTCTCATGTTCATGACAAAACAAAGCAACATAGAAACGTCCAACACTCCAACTCGAATGCACAAACGCCCAAGGCTTGGTCTTCCTTCTCCTCTTCCTTGCTAAGTCACGGCACAAGGTCTAGGGTGGTTTTGTGGTGATTTTCTGGGTTTTGGATGGATTTAGGCAGGTGGGGTGGTGCGGCAAGGTTTGATGGTGGTGTATGGAGGTTGGGATGGAGGTGTGGAAGTAGGGGAATGGTGTAAAGTGGTTGTAAGGTCACGACAAAGGGTTGATTTTTGAAGGAATGTATGAATGTTGTGTGAAGGGGTGGTCTAAATGGTGCGGCAAGGGCTGTTTATATAGGCTAGTTTGGCACACTTAGTGAAGGAAAAGGATTGCCTAATCCCATTGAAAAAGGGTTAATTCAAGGCAGAAATCAAGTGGGATTGGGAATAGGTAGTGCGGCTAGGAATTAGGGAGTTCTAGAAGGCTAGGTGCGGCACACATGTAGGGCTAGGATAAGGTGTTCTAGAAACTATGTTTAAGGCAGATTCCTAATCCTAAAGGGCCTAGGACATGTGATATAAGAGTAGGAAAAGGATTGTGATTCCTAAACCTACAAGGAATGGTGTCTTGCGGCATTGGTATGGATAAGTCTTCTAGAAACTGAAATAGGTGTTTAGATGTGTAATTGATTCCCCCTAATTAGCTAGGTTTATGTCCCAACCTGATTTGGATAGGATAGAATAGGATAATGTTAGAGTTAGGATAGGATAAGGTTTCTAGGATAGGATAAGATAAGGTTTGGATAAGGTTGGATAAGGTCCCTTGTTTCTTGCTTCTTCCTTATCTTCATTGGAGTAGAACTTCTTCCACCAGATTTGTAGCCTTTCCTAGCTCTTCTTGTCTTCAATTTCGTCCATCCTCTTTGCTCCATGGTTAAGCTATCCAATTCATGCCCAAAAATGCTCCAAATAGCCTCAAAATGCACTTTCTTGCTCCCTTTGCCATTAGAACCTAAAAACATACGAAAATGTCTTAAAATACTAAAACAACTATGAATTAACAACATAAATGCACGAAAACAAGCTAAGTAAGTCGCCTAAATATGCTCCTATCAAATTCCCCTAAACTTAGCTTTTGCTAGTCCTCGAGCAAAACGAAATAAACAAAACAATCAAAACACATTCTAGACCTTCCAACATGTACCTCAGGGATTTCCAACGAACATGACACATTACAGAACATCATTCCCACGATTTTTAGCTTTCTTTACACTTCAACAAACACTTAATCATAGTTACTACTTATTAGTTCACATATAATCAATTAAAACAATGTTTTGAATGTAGTAACGTGCGTTAGAGAATTCCCTCAATTCCTCACTAGAATGCACTCTATTTTCACACAGATTTTCTAACTTCACACTCTACACTAGGTATATGTGAGAAGATTGATGTAAATATGAAGACTAACACTCACATATGTTATATCAAAGAAAGCATTTTCTGGATTTACGACAATGACATGAATATGATCTCATGAATGGAATGCTACTACTTAGAACGAGAACCAGTGATTCCATATGCTCATACCAAATTCAAACTCCACATATTGAACACATAACATCAAGATCGAAGTTGAGGGTTGTAACGAGGCTAAGGTATTGGCTAACAAAGAAAGGTAAGGATAAACAAAAGTTCTTAAAGCAATAGTAAGCAAACTAATGAATTTGACACTTAAACTCACTTCTAATGGCAAAAACCAACTTTTAAACACAAGGGAAGATTCATGCAATATTTAGGGTCAAATTCACTCTTTTGGACCCTTCCTTCAACAACCAACACTTGTGAGTTCATTCTCACTTATTTTTCAACTCCTTTTCTTTCTTTTGAACACTTTTCTATTTTGTTTTGATTTTTCCACGAATTTCTCTTCTTTTCTTCACATCAAATTTTTTTTCCTTTCTCTTTTTTTTTTTTCTTTTTCGTGCCCTATCATCTTCCCCCACACTCGTTTTCTGTCATATATTGACCAAAGGAGTTCACTCTAAGTCGTGCTTCACTATCCTTTAAGAACCAAGGTATGGAAAGTCCTATTCTAGGCTAGGTGAGGATAATGTGGCTAACAACGAAAATAGGCTTTGAAAAGGCTCAAGATGGTTATTCCTACAATACATATGAAAAGGGATAGGCTTTTTGGCTCTAGCTTTACTAACAACTTCATCTTATTGTATGTTATGCAATCAATACCATGCTTTGAATGAAATGGGCATGAGTTCTAGTATTTGGAACTATAATGAAATGCATTCTAAATAGCAACCAAGCAAAGAATGATAAGATCATGCAACGACTTTAGAAAACAAGAAATCACAGATTATACTCTCCAAAGAACGTTATAGGCTCAAGTCTCTCAAGGATGTAGCGTTAGTTTGAGTTTCTTCCTTCAAGCATGTTACAAAAACTGATTTTCTCTTTGTAATTACATGTGAATTCATAGGCTATAACCATAACCAAGCATAAACCAAAGCATAAATCAACTTCCAGCCATGTTTACAACATTCTTTAATAGTCATGCAATTAAAAGCCAAATCCTCATCATTGTGTTGGAAGGTGACCTAAGACACAAACAAACACACAAAAACAACTTAAAAACAACTCTTTTTGGGTTTTTCAAAACTATTTTGTAATTTTTTTGTAAATTTTTCGGATTTTCTGATCAAAAGACATAAAAACACTCCGAAACACTCTAAAAACACTTAAAAACAGTGTGAAACAACATTATAAGTGATAGGTGATAAAATCCCACGAAAATCATGTAAAATCATGCAAAAGCAATTTGTTTACCCCCCCACACTTAAATCAAACATTGTCCTCAATGTTTCACACAAAGACGCACATCCAAACAAACAATATAAATGAACTAACATGACAAAATAAAAATAATAAAGAGATAGAGATTGAGGAACGCAAATCTGATTTTATAGCTTGAATTGGTGAATTGCCCACTTCCTCTCTCGTTGAATGCATGGGTTGCCTCCCAAGAAGCGCTTGCTTTAACGTCGTGCAGCCGGACGAACGTTCTTCTTATCCTCACTTGGAGCCCACGGCATGGAGTGGAATGTCCTCCACAACTTGCCCTTCAACACTTTCGTAATATGGCTCTATGAATGGGAGGGGATAGTGATCCTCCCTAATGGTGGTATTTTGTTTCCGGAAGTCCATGTAAATGCTCCCACCACCTTGAAATTGATTTGGAACCTGCACCAAAGCATAAACCAAAGCATGGGTTGAATTGGTGAATTGCCCACATCCTCTCTCGTTGAATGCATGGGTTGCCTCCCAAGTAGCGCTTGCTTTAACGTCGTGCAGCCGGACGAACATTCTTCTTATCCTCACTTGGAGCCCACGACATGGAAGCTTGCACCATCCACGACATGCTCTTCAAAGTTCTCATAGTATGGCTCAATGAATGGGAGGGGATAATGATCGTCCCTGATTGTGGTGTTTTGGTTCCTATAGTCCATGTAGACGCTCCCAGCACCTTGAAATCGATTTGGAACCTGCACCAAAGAAGGTAACAACCTATAAGTTGAAATGGGAATTGGAATTGGGATTGGAGACTTACTAGGATGTTGTGGCAATGCCCTAGGGCAGCCACCATCTCGCCAATTTTATCCTTAGGTACGGCCAGATTGGGTGCTTGTAGGGTAGTGGCGTGCTCCTTGTGCTCTCCTTCAATTCCTTCCTCGATGGTGGTTCTAGACGCATCCTTCTTGATTGGTGTTGAACGTTCCTGCCCTATATTTTTAATTGTACCAATGGCAAAACAAGAACGAACATCATTAGGATTCTCAATGTATTCAGAAACTTTAAAGTTAATCGTATCACCACCAAACTCCATAGTTAAGGCTCCTTTGGCCACGTCAATCTTAGTATGGGCTGTTTTCATGAAAGGTCATCCAAGTAAGAGTGGCAATGGTGGAGAGTGGGTTGAATCCTCCATGTCAAGCACATAGAAATCTGCAGGAAAAATCAAGTGGTCTACCTGCACCAAAACATCTTCCAAAACTCCTCTCGGGTATGCATTAGATCGATCGGCTAATTGAATAATAACACCATCATTTTTAAGCTCTCCTAGATTCATAGATGCATAAACAGAGTATGGCATGACTTTAATTGATGCACCTAAATCTAGCATAGCATGTTCGAACCTTGTATTACCAATTACATAAGGGATAGTGAAACTACCTGGATCTTTGCATTTAGGTGGCAGCTTCCTTTGCAACATTGCAGAGACATTCTCACTTACATGTACCACCTCCTTCTCCCGAATCCGTTTCCTTGTTGTACAAATCTTCCTCAAAAACTTAGCGTACTTCGGAATTTGCTTTATTGCATCTAGGAGCGGGATATTGACATGCACCTTCCTAAACGTCTCCAGGATGTCTTTTTCATCCTCCTCTGTCTTAGATTGCATAAACCTGCCAGGAAAGGGCACATTTTGTGGAACGGGGTTAGAAGTAATCGAATTTGAACCCAACTTACCTTTGGTGGCCGAATGGGATGCATTGGATGAAGTAGTGTCCTTAGGTGCTTGCGGCAAAGGGGATTGTGTCCTTGCCGTGGGCTTGCTTGCAGCCTCCTCTTCATGTTGCAACGTCTCGTCTTCATTAGGACTTGTTTTGGGTGGTGTGGATGTGGTGCCAACTTCTTTTCCACTCCTCAAAGTGATTGCTTTGGCAGATTCGAACCCTCCCTTTGGATTGACAATGGTTGAACTTGGAAGCTTGCCTTGGTCTCGGAATTGTCCCACAAACTCCGCAATCTGCCCTATTTGTTTCTCTAAGTGGTCCACCCTTTTGTCTTGGTTTTGCAGCGCCCTTTCTTGATTTTGCAATGCTTTGTTTTGATTCTCTAGCCCCTGAGACAAATTGGTAAGTAACTTAAGAATTGTATCATTGTCCAAAGACATACCTTGATGGTTTTGGGCAGATTGGGATTGTGATGCTTCTTGGCCGTGGGTTTTGGTGTAAAACCTCGGGGGTTGCTGCCTAAAGCCTCCTTGTTGGTAAGGTTGTTGGGGCTCCCTCCACTTGAAATTTGGATGGTCTCTCCAACCCGGATTGTATGTATTGGAATATGGGTCATTCTTTGGCTGATTTTGGCTTGGAAATCCAATGGCGTTTGCACTCTCCCATCCCCCATTCTCAATCAATTGAGGGCACTTTTCCGAAGGATGACCTTGAATAGAACATACGCCACATACAATTGGACCTTGGATCTTCATTCCTTCGGCCATCTGAGACACAAGAGAAGTAAGATTAGCTAATTGAGTTTGAATGTCGGATTGAGAACTTACCTCATTCACTTGTTGTCGTGGGGGGTCCCTTTGCCCAATTCCTTCGTATTGTTGTGCATTGAGAGCCCAGTTCGCAATGAGGTTCTTGGCTGCCATAGGGGTTTTATCCACCAACGCTCCTCCCGCCGAAGCATCAAGCATTTGCCTTTCAATGGGAAGAAGACCTTCATAGAAGTATTGAAGTAGAAGCTTCTCCTTCATTTGATGTTGAGGACATGATGCAACAAGGGTTTTAAAACGCTCATAGTATGTTGGAAAAGATCCCCTTGACTTTGTTGAATTCCGCTAATCTTCTTTCTCAAGAGAATGACTCTTGAAGTAGGAAAGAACTTTTCAAGAAACGCCCTCTTCATGCTCTCCCAAGAAGTGACCGTTCCGGGTGCTAACTCGTATAGCCAATCTTTGGCTTTCTCCAATAGTGAGAACGGGAAAGCAGGTTGGGCATTTCCTTGTAGGTCCAAGGAAAGACGTCTTTGTACTCTAATAACAGTTGGTAGAACTCCTCGATCTTGTCCTCGCTTAGTAATATGCTTATGAAGTTGGGTTTCGGCTCTTCGCTTGTGCCTAAGTTGAGCTCACTGAGATCATCAACCATGGCTTGCCCCCTATCCTCGAGTTGTGGTGGTGCAGCAGTGATGTATTCCTCAAGAATTTCATCTTTGTTTTCTTGGATTGTGATGTGGAAGACATCTTGGACCTCCTCTTCAGTGTCATCCTCTTATGTTTGTTGGTGTGAATATTGGCCAGTGTGGATGATGGTGCGCCTCTTTACCTTCAGTTGTCCTTTTGTGTCAACTTCAAAGGTTGCTTGGCGCTTCATCCTTGAAGGAATCGTGCTTTGAAAGTCATCTTTTTCTGCTAGACTGTCGAGCTTTTCTTCCTTTGGCGCTGTCTTCTTCTTCCTAGAAGGCTTCTTGGTTTCTTCAAATCTTTCCAAGGCTGACCGTCATGGAGGAGAGCTAGCCGTGTTGCTTTGTTTCTTAGGTTTTGACAATCTTTCGAAAACAAAGCTTTGGGGTGTTGGTGTGTTAAGCTGTTTGAAGACGGAAGTTCGGTCTTGACCACCAATGCGACCAAGTGTCAAAATTCTGGGTTTTGAACGATTCAGCCTATCGAAGACTGACATTCGAGGGGCGAGTTTAGGCTCATCTTGATCTTGTTCAACGCTTATGCTGATGTGTTAAGCGCTAGCATTTTTTGCTTTGATTGAAATCTTCAGGGTGTATTTAGTGTGAAGCCAAGCCCAGCTTTGTTGTTCTCAACTCCGTAACCATGCTCTTTTAACTTCTTTTGAGTCTCGGTGAGGTCACGTTCTTTGTCTTTGACATTGTTCACATTCTTCTTTTCAAGATTTGAAGAGGAGGCGAAATCATACCCAGCCTTTGACATGAGTTTGTAGGCGTTTGGGTCGAAACCTTCTTCGGTCTTCTTGGTTAGAAGAGAGCTTGGTTCTGCCCCCTTTGGCAAGGGTTTCATGAAGCCTTGTGGTGGTTTTGAAACCTTAGCATTGCCTAGCTGTGTTAGAGGTAAAACTACATTTGTCTTGAGCAGCTTTACATTATCCTTGTGCAGCTGTGTGTCGGCTTTGCTTGTTCTAGTTTCGAACGGGGATTGCCCATTTTTTCTTCTTAACATTGGGATGTATCGAAAGATGGGTGTGTTTGATCCTTTTAAGGGCGCACACTTTCTTTGATTGTTGCGGGCTTGGTAGGCGATTCATCGTCTTTGCCTAAAAATGGCGCGGCTACCCCTTCTTGCTTCTTGGGCACAGCTTGCATATGGCTTTGCCAGTGGATTTGATCTCCTTTGGAAGAGCTTCGGGTACCATGTCTTCATCCATGTAGAACTTGACATTCGCGAAGTGTGATTCAGCTTCGGTGAATGACTTAGTGTTGCCTTGTATCACCTTTACTCTTTTTCGGTAGAATTTTAAGCATCGATGAAGGGTGGACGACACTACTCCATTTTCATGGATCCAAGGCATTCCTAAGAGCAAGCTGTACGAAGTTCTTGCATCAATCACAACGTGCTTGATTTGAGTTCGCCAATGGTCATCTCTGCTCAGATCATGCCCATCACTCTTTGTCCTCCTTGGTTAAAACCTTGGATTAG
Source organism: Pyrus communis (assembly GCF_963583255.1). Taxonomy (NCBI): domain Eukaryota; kingdom Viridiplantae; phylum Streptophyta; class Magnoliopsida; order Rosales; family Rosaceae; genus Pyrus; species Pyrus communis. The sequence continues at coordinate 9,171,967 of NC_084814.1, read as the reverse complement.
AAGACGGCTTTGGGATAGTTTATCCACCTTGATGCCGATTATGGTCATTACTAACTTTGGCATGATGTTTATGGCCGATCCATCATCCACAAGCATGAGGTTGATTTTGTTTTCTCTCATGTACCTAGAGACGAAAAAATGACGGTTGTGAGGCTTTGACCTTAGCAACAAGTCTTCGTCAGTGAAGTTGATTGCGTCATTGGTGTCATAGCATGCAGTATATTCATGTGGTCGAAACTTCAAGCCTTCGTCCTTGCTTTCTTGCACCTCGTGGTCATTGGGACTTGCCAAGACCGCTACTAGTGCTTTTCGTATCTCCTTGGGCATTCGTAGTGCTTCCTTGATGCTAAAGTATGTCATTAGGTTTTCTTTGGGCATAAGGGTCTTCTCTTTCGACAGCGATAACTTTGCCTTTTAAGGCCTATTATATCTCTATTTTAACCATGTGACAGGCAGAGGTAGCGGTAGCGCATTGTTGGAGAAAGACTTGTGCAAGGAGACAGGAATGCATGGCTTTTGCTTTATAAGTTCCCTAACGTATGTTGGCTGAGTAGCTCTTACGTTTTTTTTGGGCTTTCTATTGTTATGGCGGCAATGCTTCCTCCATTGCTCCACCTTTGGCTGTGTGGCTTCTGGTTTTAGCTTCATTGTCTTTTTGTTAGTCACCAAGGTCCATCCTTCTTCATCATCAGTAGGTGCATCTTGGTCGTTTGCCCCTAGCGATTGTTGTGCAGAAGGTGCCGTGCAGTTTGAGCATGGACGGGAGTGGGCATGCGTCACTTGGAGAGGCACAGGATCGAATGATCCAAACACAATCGTAGTAGTGTGAGTTGTGGCTGTGTCTTCAAGGTCAAGCTTAATTTGCCCTTATTGTGCCAGCTTCATGATAAGCTCTTTGAGGACAAAGCACTTGTCAATTGGATGACTCACGATACGATGATATTTGCAGTACCTAAGATCGTTAACGTGATTCATCTCTTGGGGGGTGCTTGCATGCAGGCATCTCAATTACTTTCTTCTCCAATAGGTCGTCTAGCATTTTGCCAAGTCAGAGTATGTAAAGAGTACGTCTTCTACTCCAGTTCCCTTAAGGTGTTTTTGTGCCTATCTTGGGTTCAAGAAGGCTCACCTTTCTTCATCTCATTCGTTTTGTTCTTGGAGGAGATCTTGATGGACATAGAGGAGGTGTTGATGGGGGTAAAGTTGACGGTAAAAGCTTTTTTGGTGGGCTTCTTCCCATTCTTGTCCATCTTCAGAGCAAACACCTTATCCTTCTTGAAGTCAATGATTGGCTCATTTTTCCTATGATTGGCGATACTCAGCTCCATGTCATGGGATCGAGTTGCCAATTCCTCAAACATTCTCAGTTTTATGCCTTGGAAGATTTAATGTAACCCCCAGTGCATGCCTTAAACACACATCTCAATGGCGAAGGTTTCAGAAAGCCAATCTTTGCAATCCAGACTTAATGAATGCCATCCGTTGATGTTGTCAACGACAGGTTTGTCCTTCCACTGCTTCGTAGTTGTCAGCTCTAGCATGCTTACGGTGGAGCAAGTACTGTAAAAGCAGTTGAGCAATTCCTTTTCAAGCTGATCCCAGTTGTTGATAGATTCGGGATCAAGTTTGGTGTACTAGTCAAAGGCGTTACCTTTCAACGAGCGCACGAATTGCTTGACGAGGTAGTCTCATTCCGTCCCAGCGTTGTTGCAAGTTTCAATGAAATAGGCAATGTGTTGTTTGAGATTGCCCTTTCCATTGAATTGCATGAATTTTGGCGACTGGTAACCTCTTGGCATCCTTAAGGCGTCATTCTTCTTAGAATTAGGCTTTGAATACAGCACAGAGTCATGTGAGCTCCCTTCGTACTGCACCTTGATGGTGCTAGTGATCATCTCCTGCATCTGCTGGATAGAGAAAGATCTCATAAATGTCGTTGCTTGGTCTAGCTTCTCCTTGGCTTTTTCTATCGGAGGCTCCTCATCTTTGTCAATTTCCTTCTTTTATAGATCAGCTTTTGGGTCGCAGTCAGCTTTTTCGTCATGCTACGCCTCCAGACGGTTGACGAGTGTAGCAATTTGCAAGTCCTTTTCCTCTACGGTCCTTGTTAGCCTTGCAATTGCTTTATTCATTTGAGCCAGCTGCTCCTTGATGGAAGTTGCACCAGTAGTCATGACTTGCATGGCTACGGGATATGAGCTGCTACTTGAGTCGACATCAGAAGTCAATGACTCGGAGTACCTCCTTGGGTTTTCTTCCCTTGGCACCCTTCGCAAGGCCAGGGTGATCATGGGCTCGTGCCTCGGGTGCTCTTGCTCCTTCGGTAGAGTTGATGTAGGAGTGGAAGGCACGGCAGAAAGAGCTCTTGCCTTGCTTCGGGTTGGGACGGCCAAAGCGCCACCACTTGCAGCAAGGATGTTTTTGTTCTTCGTGTTGGTTGTGAGAATAGCTTGATCATTTCTTGTGCCATGTATGTTTCTTGTGGATTTGAAGACAGAGATGAGAGGCAGCGAGGTCCTATTGGGCGTGCCAAATTTGTAAACATGAAAATTTTGTAACGAATGAAACGAGAACACGTGTACAAAGTAATTTGTATTGATTTGAATTTGCAGATTACAATCTTTGTTTACAATTTTCCTCTAATTCAGTCTTCAAATTTGATGTAGATATGTAGGTTGTTGATCCAAGGGTCACGATGACTGGATCTTAGATGAACAATTAAACGATTGCTTCAAGTTTTGAGTTTGAAACAATGTGTGGATAGTCTTTACCTCAGTTTTAGGGTTGCGGCAAAGGTGATGTTGATGTAGGATTTCATTGATTCAAAGGTCTTGGCGACTTGATCTTGAAACAAATGTCGTTATAGGTTTTGAGCTTGTAACAGAGTCTTGAAGGAATCGGCACGAGTGCTTGTTGATTCTTCAAGGGAATGCTTCGGCTTTGGTCGAAAGAAAGCTTCGACTTTGGTTGTGCGTTCTTTGAAGAAAGCTTTGGCAGCCTATTAGTCTTCAAAGATTTGTGCAAGGATTCCCTCAATGTGTAATTTTTCGACCCCTATGTGTGCTTTGGGACCTTGTATTTATAGACTTCCAAAGGCATGCCTTTGGATGGATTTGGCCTTGATTTGTGTCTTAATTCATCCATGGGATAATTTAGGCATGTTTTGTGTCTTAATTTCAGCCACCTTCCTCATATTGGCCGAAATTTATAGGCATTGTTGCCTATTTGTGAGCAATCTTCAATTCTTGCTTATTTTGTGAAGATGCTTTGACTTTCTTTCTGGTTTTTAGAGATTTTGGGCCCCTTGCTGATTTTAAAGGGGATTTTCTCCCTTTTGCCGAATTTTGGGAATGTTTTACACTTCCTTTGCTTGATTTGTACACATTTCATTGATGACTTGTTCATTTGTGATGAGTCATATGCCACATGGAGCTTTGTGATGCATCATTTGTATGCAACGAAATTTATATGTCTACAATTTCTTAAGAGCTTTTCTTGAAATCAATTTTCTTTAAAACTTAAAAAATTGTTTGGTATGCGATTTAAAAATTTTAAATTTTACAACTTAAACTCGACAAAGAGATCCAAAAAAAGGAGGTCAAGGGAGAAAGAGGAGATAGGAGAAAAGAAAGTAAGACATGATTGGAGGAAAGAGAAAGAATAGAGGATCGAAGGAGAGAGAGAGGAAGACATGTGAGAGAAAGAATCGAGAGAATGAAGAGAGTGGATTGGAGGAGAGACGAAAAAAGTACAAAAAAAAAGAGAAGGGGGAGATAGAAAGAAGAAAAGAGAGAGATTTGGAGTGAGAGGGGAGGAGAGAGAGAAAATAAATGAGTTTAAGTTTAAAAACTCTAAAAACTCACTTTTTGTTTTTTTGGATAATTGACTATATTTTTGAGTTAGTCTTGAGTTCAGTTTTTGAAAATAGTCTTACCAAACAAGTTTTTAAGGCCTAAAACTTGAAACCTGTTTTTGAGTTTAAAAAGTTGGATTCAAGTAGAGTACCAAACAGACCCTAATTAATCCACTATTTTTCTGGTGAGGTCGTAAGTTTTTCAAATGAAACCCAACCAAATCTCGTTGATTTGATCGAGTTTGAAGGTGTAGGACAACTTTCCACAATTCCTAGACCACGGATTCGGGCTTGCATGCTCGAATCCCCCTTGGTCGAATAGCTTCTTAGATGTTAAATTTCTTGTGAATAGTCTAACTTTTAAAGGAAAATGCCTACTTATCTCCATGTTTCTCCCAACCCACATCAAATCATGGTATTAAGAAAGGGACAATGCCAATGTTATAGTGCCTAATTTGAAGATACCTAGTAGGTTGATAAAATATGAGTTCTTAAAACTGTTGGTTTCCATAGCAGTTTTTATTTTAAAAGCATGCTTCTCAGAAAAAATATAGATATTAATGTAATCTGATTTGAAATAAAACAGAAATGGAGAAGGAAGATAAGCTTCTCGCTCAGGTGCTGCAGTCTAGAAGTCAGGGAATTGAAAGAGAGAGCAAGCATACAACAGCATATCCTTGTGGCATCTCTTCTTGATCGCATACCTAACCTTGCTGGCCTGGCACGGACTTGTGAGGTGTGTGATGGGGATTGTAATGGGCATTTTATCCACTCTTGTGATCTTCATTTTATGCGTGAAGAGTTTTTTAGCTGAGTTTCTGTTGCTTCATTTTTCTTACCAGGTGTTTAAGGTGTCGGGTTTGGCTGTTGCTGATGCAAACGTGGTACATAACAAACAGTTCCAGCTCATCAGGTTTGTTACTAATTCGGTACTATCAATTTGTTACTTAGATTACATCTATATCTATGTCATTGCTCAATCCTAGTGTTTTGTGTTGTGTGTTTGCTTATATCGGAAATATAGCCTAGCTTTTTTAAAGGAATAGTAGGTTGGTAAACTAGGGTTTTATAACACCTGAGCTTACCAAAATTAGGGATGCAGAGCCTGGTCCTTCATCGGTAACCTCCACATAAATAACATCAAACAAAAATTCCAAAATTGTGTTAATCTTTCATTAAAATGATCTCCTTTTAGCCGCTGTGTTACTTTGTGAACCCAGTCTTGAATTTTTAATTTATGAATGGTGATTGGATTTGGGAAAGTCCAGTTGACATTATAGCTTACTCATTTTTCATCCAATATGTTGAATATGTAACGGGTCCTTGGGCGTGCAAAGGAAGGTATACCGGTGGATATCATCCATATTCTGGATGCTTGCATTGAGATACCACAACTGGGAGTTGAATCTCTAAATGTTCATGTCAGCGGTGCCATTGCTGTGTGGGAGTATACTCGACAACAGAGATCATTCTAATAGGCAATAGCTTTTTATTTTTAAGCATCACACTTGCTCTGTTGGCTTCTCTATACATGAGAAACGTTCTCAACCCAAGACATCTTTTGAACAGCCAATTTTGCAGCATGGAATTCAGAGACTGTTGTATCATTACCTGAAATATGCTATTGACGTAATTCTTAAACAGCATTTTCACATGATTAAGATATGTGGCTGCTTCCCAGTTTAAATAGAAAACATAGAATTACGTTGTCGTTGCATCCAAATTTCTAATCATGCGGTAGTTGTTGGTGCCCTTTAAGCGTGCTTTTCAAATGCCGATCGAAGTAGAGGAACGATCAGTTTTAAGACCAATTCAACAGGATGAAAGATCTCCCATGTTCTCCAGAAGGCAGGCAGATGTATGCAGAGAAGAGTCTGTATATGTTGACCAATGGAAGAAGGATTGTTATTTGAAAAACCTATGTGAGAGCAGGTTTAGTTATTCCAGAAGAAGCAAGGAAAATCAGGGTGGTATTGTTGGCACAGAAACAAGCCGAAATGGAAAAACATATTGTTGGCACAGAAGTTACATTCACACTACAAAGAAGTTCTGGGCGAGGATTTGAGGAGTTCGACAACTGGAAAATCAGAAGTCTCAGATTTGAGGAGTTCCCAAGGCCAAGGGGATGCAGCGTTACAGCCTGTCTTGCAACCTACTATACCAAGTGGAAATTGGAAGGGATCTTCTTAGGCGAATGATGGCTGCTTCCAACCGAAAGATGATGTCATGTTGATCAGTCCTTCCCAGAATAAAGTCAATGGAGATTAGAGAAGCGGGGAAAATGATGGTATGATGAAATTTGCAGAACCACAAATGGCAGTTGAAAATGCAAAAGCACTAGAAGTTTTCATTGATAGAGGTCAGAATCAGAGTTCTGAGCTTCAAGCTGTATGTTTTGATTCAGAGTTGAAGAATTTTGTGATTGGGTTTGAGGCTCAAGCTGGAAATCAAATTGAGTCAGCGAGCTGTATATCCATACCCATATCTGCATATCCATCGCCATATGGCTACTGGAAAAGATCCTAAGCAAGAAATACAAGAGACATGTATGGCTATAACATTTGTAATTTTCATTCAGTAGTTAATGTTGTCTAGGGTTTTCTTATATATTACCCACTAATAGTTTCTGCTTATAATCTTGTTAAACGGTACACAATAATAGCTAGCTTAGAATTCAAAATCATACGCATTACATTTTAATTCCACACGCGTATGATTTGGAACACTAAGCTAGCTATAATTGTCTGACGTTTAACAAGATTATAAGCATAAACTATTAGTGGTTAATATATAAGAAAAATCCTAGACAACATTTACTATTGAATGAAAATTACAAATGTATATAGCCAAAATAGCTCTTGTTCTCTCTGATTTCTTGCCTAGGATCTTTTCCAGTAGCCATATTGCTATGGATACGCAGCTCACTGACTCAACTTGATTTCTAGCTTGAGCCTCAAACTCGGCCACAAAAATCTTTAACTCCAAATCAAAAGATATAGCTTGAGCCTCAGAACTTTGATTTTGACCTCCATCAGTGGAAACTTCTAGTATTTTTGCATTTTCAACTGCGATTCTGCAGATTTGATCATACCACCGTTTTCCCCGCTTCTCCATTGACTTTATTCTGGGAAGGACTGATCACCATAGCATATGAAGCATTAGCTCTTGCTCTCACAACACTAGTGTCTGTGTTTTCTTCTCAATTGCTGCATCTGGTCAAGGACAATGACAATCTGTTTCTATCAGATGGAAAACCTCTGTTAGATTCCTTGGTTCTCTCTTTTCTTCAGAACATAAATAACCTCCTAATAATTGGAGTGTTTGTACGGACTTGACATGCAGTTTTAATGAATTGGAAGGTGAGGAATCTTAATGTCTCAGGTACATGTGTTTAAAAAAGGGATAAATTTTTTGTTACATATTTAATAAGAATTTTTCTCCTTCCTACCAGTGAAGTTCATAACATCTTGGAAATTGAAATTTCGTAAGTGAAGTTCCAATGTTACCATTTTTGTCTTTCCTGATGCGTTACGAATGTGACACACAAATTAAACCTTATTTGTGACAATTGTAGTAATGATGTAAGTAGGGATCGTTCTAACCAGGGATTAACTAGGGGTGCTAATCTAATATAAATTGACTTAAAACACACAAAAACTAAACTTAAAGACTCTAACTAGACTACTATGACTCAAAACAGATTTGAAACACTCAAAACTGCCTAAAACAATCAAATTGACTCAAACATAAACTAAAACTTGATTTGGACGAATTTGAAAGTGCTTGTGACTCAAAATACTTAAAAACACAAAATAAGACAGATTATAAAGACTAAGACTTAACAAAATATAGGGGGATTGTGTTTGGACGAAATTAAATTTAATGGACAGATTGTAAAGGAAAACAGATTGTAAGACAATTTGTGATTAACCAAGGGATGATGGAATAGCTAAGGGGTTCTTCTCCACACATGAAATATATGCAACGTAAATCAATTTCCAGTTATCAATTCAATAAGTTATGAACCTCGACACTCCAAGTTAATTAGGTCCGCTTAAATTAACCTTCAGATTTCCCTAGAATCATTGAATTGGATGAATATGCATCGCAACCAAATTATTCCTAACAAGTTCTCTATATGAACAGCATGATAAAGACACAAGTTAGAATCATTACGTTCTTTGGAAATCATAAGCATCGACAAGGCATTTGTAACTATGAAAAGTATGATACTCCTGCCAGGAATCTACTCAACACGATCGTGACTAGCAACCTTCACTACTTGTGAATATAAATTCATAACGATTAGGTGAAACAAACTTATACCCTAGCACCAGATTCAAGCATGCAAATTAAGCGTGCACTCTCAATCAACATACAAGAATAAGTTCTAAATCAAACGGTTAAGCAAATTGTATTCACGACTTATGCAACGATAACTGGAAGTAATCAACTTATTTCATATATATAATCATGGTTTCGAATACACCCTTAGCCAAAACGAATTTAGCCAATCATACTCAAAGCAAAACAAAGATTACATGAATTAGACATTGAAATATAAGATAGAATACACCAAAAATTGTTCAACAACTCAGAATGAAGAGCCAAACAATTGAGTGAATCTGTCTCCTTTCCCTTGCTTGCGGCAGATTGGGTGATGATGGTTTCTGGATTGTTTTGATGATGTAGAATGGATTTTGGGGTGTTTTAAGGCACGGCAAGGGATGTAGGTTGAGTGTGGATGAGTGTTTGATGGTTGGAAGGTGGTGGAGGACTCAACAATGATGGTGGAAGAAGGTGGAGCGGTTGGTTATGTTTCTGGGTTGCAGAATGGTGTTTTGGGATGGATGGATGTGAGTGGGAGTGAATGGACGAGTTTTGGTGGTGAATCCCCTCTAGGGTTCAGCCAAGGGCTGATTATAAGTGTTTTGGGAAGTTAATAACATACCTAATTGAGTTATGATTCAGATTTCCTAGTCTAAATAGAAAAGGTAAGTGAATAAAGTCCAAATAAAATCAGAAAAGGGGAATGCACGAATTTAAAACAAGTAAGGAATGTCCTTGCCTTGCAAGGAGTCAGAAATTAAACCTCTTGCACAGCAAGGAAAGGGAATTTAAGGTAAGGTACGAAATTGTTGCAAAAGAGGGAAGGAAAAGTCCATTCCTTGCAAGAAATCAGAAATTAGGACTTTAGGGAAAGTTTTAGAACTAGGAAAGTGAATTAAACTAGGAAATAGGAAATTGAAATCAGGAAACACAAGGGAAGGGTGCGGCACATAGTTTAGGGAAAGGTAAGACACAAAGCAAGAGGTATTAGAATAAGGGAAAGGTCCTAACACATAAGGAAAATAGGGAAGTTTACACAAAGAAAGGGAAACAACCTTCCTTGCACGGCAAGGAAGGAAAAGTTGTAAAGAACCTTTGTTTGTTGTCCAAGGGTGCTCGGGAGCCATCTTAGTTGCTAAAACTTAGAGCGTTCTTGATTTAGGAAAGGTCAACCAAAATAGGAAACTTTGGCTTAACTTTCCTACTTCAAGTAGGAATCCTTGTGTGATTAGGAGTCCTCGTCCAACTAGGAATCCTCATATGAGTGGGAAACCTCCTTCAATTTGGAAACCTTCTCGTAATTGGAATCCTCGTCGTAGTAGGAATCCTTGTCGTAGTAGGAATCCTTACGACATCAACTCTTCAATTTCGTCCATTTCTTTTGCTCCAAGCATAAGCTATCCAATTTATGCCCAAAAGTGCTCCAAAATGCATCCTTTCGCCAAATACATCTTATGAACCTGAAAACACACAAAAGAAGCTTAAAGAACTAAAATAACTAAGAACTAATAACATAAATGCACGAAAACAAGCAAACTAAGTCGCATAAATATACTCCTATCATTTCCCAAAAAATAAAAATTACGCTTCTTTCTCTTTGGTATACACTTCTAACACATCGGCTATTATTCTCTCCCTGAATATTCTATGGCATTTTTGTACTGGTGCTTGTCGTTTGTATAAAGCTTAACTATTAACTGGTTTCCTGTTACTGTTGCAGTGGATTTGCCTAGAATCTCTACTGTCAATTCCTTGCTGTGGTTTGAAAAATGGGCTTCACCAACTTTCTTCTGATAAATGTTAGTTTTCCTTTTTGACTCACCAACTTTGTTCTGATAAATGTGCAACCTAGAGAATGCTGGAGAAAGTTCTGTTCTACGGATGCTCAGATCAGTCCGATTAGTTTTGGGCTTGTTGTCCAGGGGAAAGTTTGGTTCACTTGTCTCTTCATGTGATGGGGTGGACTCTAATAATTGTGCTTGTGTGGATGCTCGTGTCTATGGAAACCTAGTTATATTGGCATTGGTCAACTACCATTTAATTATGAATAATTTTCCTATCCCATTCTAGACCATTTCCCCCATGGAATCCTTGGATTTGGAGCCAATCCTTTCATGTTGTCTGTAAAAACCTTTTTTGGCTTTCAGTTTTGCAGTCTTTAGAATGTTACATACATGGTTCTTGAGAGAGCTCATTAACTTAGATGGGATATTTTTTTTTTCTTTTTTTTTGGGTGGGGTGGGGTGGGGTGGGGGAAGAAATGTCGATGTGAATTTTGCATATTCTTTTTTCTGCTTTCAAATGTATTTGGAGAACTGCTTTTTGGACTTAGAAAATTACCCCTTTCTAAAAAAAGAATTGCATAATAATCAATTCATTTCTACTTATATCATTTGGGATGGTATAATTGCATTCATAAACATTTCAGTTATTGTTCTTTTTAACTACAGTGGTTTAGATAATTGGAGGTTTGTGGGTTGGGGACCAGACACTGGCAATGCTCTCAGAGGCTATTTAGAATATGGTTCTTGCCAAATTAGTATCTTTGCCTTTATCCGCGAAGTTGGGATTTTGGTTGAAGTAATTTGAATGACGGGGAGATAGATGAACTATCAGCTCTGATGCGAAAATAGTTAAGCACACAAATTAACCCTCTTGTTGTCAAATTGTAGTAAGGATGCAAGTAGGGATCGTTCTGGACCGGGGATTAGGAGGGCTTGCTAAAACCTCTAAACTGACTTAAAAACATAAAAACAAAGTTAAAAACGTTCACAAAGACTCAAAGGACTCGAAACAAGTTCAAAAGACTCAAAACTGCCTAAAAACACTAACTAGGCAGTTTCTGACCTTAAACACAATTTTGGACGAATTTAAGATTATGGTTTGATTCAAAACACTTTAAAACACAAACTAAAAACAAGAAAGTAAAGAGGGGTTTTGATTTGACGAAAATTGAAATAACAAAACAAGTTATAAACTAGGCAGATTGTAAAACGAATTTTGGAAACAAGATGATGGATGGATTAGTTAGAGGTCCATTCTCCACACATGACATATTTGTATATGAATCGATTTTCCAATTGCTTTTCACTAACTATGATGCTCAACACCCCAAGTTAACCGTGATGCACTAATTAACCCTCAGATTTCCTTATGTCATTGAATTGGATGATGCATGCGACAATTCAAATCATTCTCCAACGGTCCTCAACATGAATGCATAGAAGAGATACAGTGAGAGATCATTATGCTCCATGAAAATCATAAGTGTTGACGAGGCAATTGTAACTATGAATGCATGATACTCTTGCCAAGAATTCAATTAACGCGGTTGTGACTAGCAACCTTCACTACTCATGTTTATAAACTTGTGACGATTAGGTGAAACTCGTTTATAAACTAGCATCAAGTTCATGCATGAAAACTAAGTATGCATCCTTAATCAACATACAAAAACAAGTTTTGAATAAAACAGATAATTGAATTGCAATCACAACTTAACAAATCACAATTGGAAGAAATCAATTCATATTTCAAACATGTTCATAGCTTCAAACTTTCCCCTAACTAATTAGGGGTTTAGCCACTCATGATTACAACAAACTCAGAAAGTAATAACAAAGTAAACATTGAAAACAAGAACGAAGTACACCTAAGAACGCCCCAATCTGCAAGCATGAAACGTTCAAGGCCTCCTTCCTCTCCTAATTGCTGCGGCACAAGGGGTTTGGTGAGTTTAGGGGATTATGGATGATGTAGAATGATGGATTTAGGGTTGGGATGGATGTAGGGGACGGCAAAGGTTGGTTTTGGGCAGAAAATATGGAGAATGGTGAAGTATGGATGTGTTAGAGGGAAGGGATGAATTTCTGGCGTGAATGGTGAATGAATCAATAATTTGTGGCTGCAATAAGGAGGTTTATTAATAGGATTTCAGGAATTAAAACCCTAGGTTATTTAGGTAATCAGAATTTAAGTCAAAAGCTTTTAGAAATAGGAAATCAAATCAGAAATTTGAAGGAAACTACCTAAAAGTTGCGGCAAAGGGATTAAACACAAAAGGAATGTGTTTTAATGCAATGAAATAGGAAAGAACCATCTCCCTTGCACGGCAAGGAAGAGGGAAGGTCAAGGGAGGTGCACGGCAAGGCTTGCATAGGAAATAAGTGAGTGTTTAATTCCCCAAATCCATTCTAAGAATCAGGAATTAAGTTAAATCCCTTTAGAATAGGTAATTGAAATCAGGAATTAGGGGAAAAGGGCTAAGTCTTGCGGCAAAGGGAGGAAAAGAAAGGGAAAGTGCAATTAAACTTGCAGATTTTAGGTGAAAGGGAATGTATAGGTGCGGCTAAGACTTTTAAGAAAGGGATTGTGACATAATCTTGCAGATTCTTGGGAGAGAAGGAAGGTAAGGTGCGGCACAATTTAGGACATGTCTAGGGCTTCTAGAACATGTGATTTAGGCAACCAACATTATTTGGAAACTTCAAAAATGGACACCTTTACAAATGGAAACTCCCACTTGGTCTTCAATTTCGTCCAACACTTTGGCTCCAAGCATAAGCTATCCATCTTTAGCCCAAAAATGCTCCAAAAGACTCCAAAATGCACTTCTTTGCTCCTTTAGCCCTTAGAACCTGAGAACATACGAAAATGGCTTAACAGACTTAAAGAACTAAGAAATAACAACGTAAATGCACAAGAACAAGCCAACTAAGTCGCTTAAATATGCTCCTATCAAGCTCTATTGGCACTTCTAGGAGTTTGTTAAAACGGGAGGGGATAGGGGGCGTTGGAAGTTGGAACCTCAGGAGGTTTTGCTCATATTTTTTTTTTGTATGGATTCTTCGGATCATCTAGCCTTTATTCTAGCTAAGATGATTTGGGGGTGCAACGGTCCCAACAAAGGTGAAGATTCAGGGTTTGCTTGTGGCTAATAAGAGGGTCAATTGATGGGATTTGCTCAAGAAAATGAAAGAAGGGATCTGTCACATCCCGGCCGGGGCCCCCATCATATCCCGAGCTCGACTCCACCGTAGCACGATATTGTCCACTTTGGGCCCCGACCACACACTCACGGTTTTGTTTCTGGGAACTCACACAAGAACTTCCTAATGGGTCATCCATCCTGGGATTGCTCCACGTGAACTCGCTTAACTTCAGAGTTCCTACGGAACCCGAAGCCAGTGAGCTCTTAAAAGGCCTCGTGCTATATGGAGGTGGGCATGTACATATAAGGCACATCGACCCCCTCTCCGTTGGTCGATGCGGGATGTTACATGATTTGCTCAGGAGCTTTCTCTCATCAATTGTTGTCTTTCTCCTAATTGGTTTATCATGTGTAAAATGAAATAAGGGTGCCACTCACTGCTTTGTGAAAGTATTGCTGGGTTTAGCAAATGATAGAAAACTAAAGTGTTCTGAGGATACTGTCGGATGGCTATTTTGTGGGTGATTTGGATAGATAGGTATAGGGGGAATTTTGACAAAAATAAGGGGGTGGGAGTAGAAGGGCTATGGAAAAGGGTGAGGTTTTGGTCTTCACTTTGGCCTTCTTTCATTAGAGTTCAGGAATATTTCTTGTTAGAAGTCTGCTAGATTGGAAGGCAGCTATGGGATGATTTGACTGTTACAGTTTTGTTTGTGGTTGTTACAAGTCTTTGTTAATTTCTTTGCTATATCTGTTTTTTGTTTTGGTCGATATCTTCTCACTATCTGTATTATTGTGTTTTTAAAGTACTTTCCTTGATAACACAAGCGATATCGAGGGAGGGAGGAATCGAACCTAGGACCTTGGATGGAGGGGTAAATGCTATTAACAATTTGGGCACCAAGCCCCTTCTAATAGAAGTGCTCTCTTTAAAAATACAAAAACTTTGGTGGTACTTAAATGTACGACTCCCTGGTTAGGAAAATTCTGGATGGGAATAAGGGTAACAAAGAACATGTTTTAACTGGTTAATTTAGTTGAAATTGGTGTTGTTCAAGTTTGTTGTGAAATAGGCCCTGATTTTGCATTATTTACATTTCTGCCATTGTGTGTGGCTATGCTTCAGCCAAAGCTCACAGATTGGGTGGAGGATTTTCTCCTCTTCCCTATCTTCCTATTTGAACGGTTACGATTAAGCCACATCACCATCTTATATTGATTTTTTTATAGAGACAAAAGGACAAAAAGCAAAAGAGGGGAGGAAAGGGAGAGGATAGGGGGAAATAGGAGGGGGAAAAGCCTTTACTTCCACATATTAGGCTTGAGAGAGAGGGAAGGATTTGTGGAGAGATTTCAGGGATTTGCATAAAGAGGGATGAAATAGAGAGAAGGGTATCCACGATTTGCCAGTACACATGTTGGGCCAACCATTAGATGGGGTTGCATTCGGTGGGATTGACAGCTATGTGGGATTTGGTGAGGGGATGGGTTACGAGAGAGATAAGGGGAGATAGGTGTAGGGTGGCAAGGAGAGGAAGGGAGAAAGGATTGATGCTACCAAAAAGCATGGGTTGCAGAGACAGAGAGAGGGAGATAGGCGTAGGATGGCAAGGAGGGGAAGGGAAAGGGATGAGTGAGGCTGCCAGCCTGCCACTCCTCAAATCAAGGGTTAACTCACCTCCACTCCACTCCTTTTCATTTCCTTATCCTCTCAGCCATAGAGGGTTGAACCCAGCTACTTCAAACCCCCAAATTTTATCCTAAACCCAAAGAAGGCTTGAAATCCCAATTCGGTTTCACAGAATCAAGGTTGCCCGCTGGTTAAACAACAGTTTGTGAAGAAATTTGAGGTGGGTTCTTCCAACCATCAAGTGGTGTCTGTGTGTATTGTCGAGACAACAACTGGGCAGCAACAAGAACATGAAGAAAAGAAGAAAAGAAGAAAAAGAAGAGAGAATCGTTGTTGGTGGTTGTGTTGGTGTTACGGGGGAAGACGTTAGGGTGTTGGAGTCTAGCAAAGCCCATGACAAGGATGATGATTATGATGTGATGAGTAGAATGGAAGAGTTGCAAGTCGGTGTCGAATTAATGGTCTGGCTTAGGAGGATGAGGTAATATGAGATCTTCAAGTTTTTTTTACTTTCTCATTTAGGGTAGCTTGAATTTCAGTCCAAGGTTGTTTATTTTGCTATTCTCTGCTGAAATCATGAGAATGACCGCGCCCTAAAAAAAAAAACTCATAAAAACTCTATCACTTTCAACACATAAAAGTTTATGTACTCTTGTATTTGGCTTTAATTGGTGGGTAAAGTCATGAGTTTTCTGGTGTCATAAGCCCTCATACGTTTGTTCTCAAATTTAGGTGCATAATTTTTCTATTTTAGTAGTTTCTATTGGGTTTATTTTGGATTTAGGTTATTCAGTAGTTTATTGAGTAAGGTTTTACTCTTCTGGGTTCATAAAGGTTGAAGCTTTTGCAATTTTTATGTAGACCCATCTACTCAAAACTAAAGCATTTATGATGTTCTTTTGATTTGTAGGTTCACCTGCTGATTGGAACAAGTAAAGAAGGTGAATCCCATCTGGTGGAGTGGAATGAAAGCGAAGGGGCTATCAAAAGGACATATTATGCTTTTAGAAAACGTTCTTCAGATGTTGTTCAGTCAAGTTAGATATAATGCCAGGTTATTCTTATAATTTTGAGGCGTTTGGGTTCCATCTTAGTAATCATTATGGTTTTTACGTTGTTCAAAGATCTTTTTTTTTTTCGATCATTGTATCAAGCTATTCAATTGATTGATTTGCTTTTGCCTGTTGTGTCATTCTTATTGAAGGAAAAATTTTGCCCTAGCTAAGAACATGTGAGAAAATTTGAACACATAAGCAAACTAATAACACTTTATAGTAGGCATGCATTCAAAAATAATTCTAAAATCCATGACTTTCAAAGCCTAGTGAATGGTGAACCACAAGACTCTTTAACAACATTAAAGAGAAGAAGGGATTTTGAGATTCATTACCCTTGAAGCTCATCCTTGTTTACACAAGGGATTCACCTAAGTGGAGGGCCTTCAAGTCACCTCCTAGCTCCTTAGATCTTCCTTGTGATTTTCTTCCTTTTGATGCTACTTTGCTCTTTGAGAATGTGAGGAAAGGATCTCAGGTTTAGTGTCTTTAAGTCTCCACACCAAGGATGAGGTGTGAAGATGAAATGGATGACTTAGAGGATGAGGTGTGAAGATGAAATCGATTACTTTTTTAGCACCAATGTGTTTGTCTCAGTGTCCAACACTAAATGACTTGAGACTAGTCATACTCACACTTGAGTTAACATAACACAAACTAACCTTAGTGGACTGTCAATGCCCAATTGGCAATTCTATGGCTAGGAACGTTTTAGGAATGAACATAAGAGAAATGTCTCATTAATCTAACTTACTTAGATCACTTCTCTCTTAGATTAAATACATTCCTTGGATTCCCTTATTACTGAAACACATAATACAATAAATAGCGATTAACAATAACCATTGCCCTTCATTAAACATATAATAGTTTAACACAATAAGAATTCCAAAAGCTATTACATCAAATAAGTGGCTTTATGGGCATACTTCCAACAATCTCCCACTTGCACTCAAACCCACCTTCCAATGTATCTAATGCCCATCTTTTCCATATGGCGGTCAAGTTGGATTTGAGCCACTGGCTTCGTCAGTGGATCTACTACGTTATTGGCTGAGGCAACAGCATATCTTCTAATGATATTAAAGCGTCTGTCAAAATGCTTGTTCTTTTGATGAGCCCTGGGTTCCTTGGCTTTAGTTATCGCCCAACTATTATTACAGTACAAAGTTACTAGTGATGTAATGGTTAGAACCACTCTAAGTTCAGTTATGAACTTCTTCATCCAGAACGCTTCTTTGCCAGCTTAAGCTGTATTGACATATTCAGCCTTTGTCGTGGAATCACCAATTACATCTTGTTTCGTGCTTTTCCAGCTGACAACCCCACCATTTAGAATGAACACATATCTAGAGTTGGAACTTCTATCATCAACATCAAATTGGAAATCTGCGTCTATACATGCTTCCACTTGCAACTCTGTCCCTCATCCATAAATGAGGAGCATGTCCTTAGTTCTTCTTAAGTACTTAAAGACTATCCGGACAGTTGCCCAGTGTTCTAATCCTGGGTTAGATTGATATCGACTAATAATGCTCATAGCATATACGATATCAAGCCTTGTGCATATCATGGCATACATGAGACTTCCTATGGTGGAAGCATAAGGAATAATACTCATTCGCTGTATTTCTTCAGGAGTCTTAGTTCCCATGGATTTAGAAAGGTGAATTCTATGTCTCACAGGAAGAAAACATTTCTTTAACTTTTGCATCTGGAACTTACTTAGCATCTTTTCTATGTACATAGATTGAGGTAATCCAATTAATTTTCTAGATCTATCACGAAAGAGCTTTATCCCAAGCACATAAGATTCATCTCCCAAATCTTTCATGTGGAAGGTTTTGGACAACCACAATTTTACAGAAGAAAGTAATGCGGTGTCAT
The DNA here is from genome assembly GCF_963583255.1 of Pyrus communis. Lineage (NCBI taxonomy): Eukaryota > Viridiplantae > Streptophyta > Magnoliopsida > Rosales > Rosaceae > Pyrus > Pyrus communis. Next base: position 9,154,283 of record NC_084814.1, on the reverse strand, counting down.
TCTCGAATAGTAATATGTCATCTACATATAACACTAGGAATACAACTGCATCCCCAATGACCTTTTGATAAACACAATTGTCGTCTTCATTTTGAGTAAAACCAAACAATTTGATTTGAGTGTCAAAACGAATGTTCCAGCTCCTGGAGGCTTGCTTAAGTCCATAAATGGACCTCTGAAGCTTGCATACATTAGTCTTTTCAGACTTAGACACGAAACCTTCGGGTTAAGTCATATAGAGCTCTTCTTCTAGGTAGCCATTCAGAAAAGCCATCTTCACTTCCATTTGCCATATCTCATAATCATGGTACGCAACTACAGCAAGTAAAATCCGAATGGACTTAATCATGGCTACAGGAGAGAAAGTTTCTTCATAGTCAATCCCTTCTTGTTGCCTGTAACCCTTGGCTACTAGTCTAGCCTTATAAGTCTCCACCGTTCCCATCAGCGCCTATCTTCCTCTTGAAGACCCATTTGTTTCATGGAATCCATCTCGGACTTGATTTTGATACATGGAATCCATCTCGGATTTCATGGCCTCTTGCCATCTCTTTGAATCAATGTCAGACATTACTTCAGTGTAGTCTCTAAGATCCTCCTTTGTGTCATTGCCACCTAGAAGGTGCAATTCTCCAAAGTCATTATCCAAGCTATACTTCTTAGGTGGCTTGCTGACTCGTTCAGATTTAGGAAGAGCTAGGTGTTCAGGAACAGGGTTGTCCTTTTGCAGAGATCTTAGTGCCATTCCCAAGTCGCACAATCATCTATCCATTATGCAGTGTTCTGCTCCCTGTTAGTCCCTACAACGAATTGCAGATATTTTGAATAGCGCCTAAATCAAATATCTAGGAATTGGAGCTCACTGTAAAAGCACTCTCCATGACATAAATAGTCCATTCAAAAGTTCATGTCATAAGGCTCACAATGCACACCCTGTCTTTCTTCTTCCAACGTTCATCCACAATGAAAGCATGTTCCTTTGGATTTTCTTGCCTTCTTCTTATGCAACCTTTCCCTTATGGATTGCATTCTCACTCCCACTGTCCCTTATGAAACTTTGTTCAAACTCACAACATATTTAAATCATCTCAGTAAGAGTACGATCTAATCTATTCACATTATAGTTTACTATAAACTTAGTGAAATCATCCGAGAGAGATGCAAGGAAAAAGTCTTGGGCCATTTTCCCATCGATGGAAGTTCCTAAACTCTCAAGATCTTGAAAGATCTTTTCCATCTTTTGTCCATGTTTCCGGACTGATGTCCCCTTTGCCATTTTGGCATTCAATAGACTACAAACATTTGAGAATTGTACATTACTAGTCTCAATGTCATGCATCTTATGCAAACTATCAACCATGGCACAAGAAGTGTCCAAGTGCTTATATAGCTTCTTAAGCTCCTTACTAAGTGAAGTGAGGATTAAACATTTGGCTTGTAAGTTATCCTCATAGTGTCTTGCATAATTTTGACACTCCTCCTTTAAACCTAGTTTCGTAGGAGGTACATGAGGAGGGGATTGCTTGAGCACATACAATATGTCATTCATCTTGGAGACATTCTCAATGTGATGATACCAAGCAAGGAAATGTTGGCCCCTAAGGTCCTTTTTGTCAAGTACAATGGTAGGTGTAATTTTAGGCATGTCATTAACTACATAACATAATAGAAATAGTATTAGATTGTTGATTTTAAAACTACTTGATTAGGTCTTAAATCAAATAGTACCACCCACTATTTTTGGAAAATTCCACATCGCTCTAAACGGAATCCGAGAGTTATGTTGAACTCTTAGTAGGGTATGGGAGACTCACCATTACCAAGCCCACCTCAAATTATATCATTTTGGCTAGCAACAATAATGATGAGAGGATAACTCTTAGCCATTTACAACTTTTGTAATTACCCATCTGTTTTGGCCTCTAGAGAATGATTGCCTCATAATTATATCATGTTGGCATCATTGCACTTAGTTAAGTCATTCCCACCATGATAGTTTATGTAAGGGTTCAAGCACAACCTCAAAATTATATCATATAGGTCACACTCATTGTCTACACTCACTTCATCGTATGTGTTTATAGACTCCTCCTGGGTGTAAGTACATACTTTGAACTTCCCCATTATAAGGTGAAGCCATTGTATAAGTCACAAATGATTGGAGCCTACCACGGGGAAAGGCCCATAAAGAGATGTTCAAAGCATCTCTTGCTTATCAACTTGATATTTGTTTTAAGGGAGTAATGTTGGGTTTCACTTGATTCTTAGGGCTTGCTCTCAACAAGTATATGTGAGTGAGGTTATGTAATGGAAAGCAAGATATTCTCACACATAATTCAATTAGAAACAAAAGAACTTTTTGGACAAGATCTCATGAAAGGAATACTAAGAATAGGATAACACACATACTAACACCCATGAATACATCCTCAAAGATCAGCTAGGTCTTTCATAAGGCTATAATGTAAAGTTTTGGGTAGGGACTATGAAAGGATGGATAAGGATTACTAGAACTTGAGATATACCAAAGTGTCTTCCTTGCAAAACCAACATACTCTCCTCTCAAATTGATCTTCATTACTTGTTCTCGGCGTCTAGGACCCATGGATTTAGAAATTGCATCTTCTTCTCGTTTTTTTTTCCTTTTTTCTTAAAATGTTTTCTTTATCTTTTTTTTTTTCCTCTTACTTTGCAATTCCAGCCAATGTTACCTTGGTACATGCCACTTTCTTAGCTTAAAGCTCGAGCATTATATTTGTCTTCATCACTATGGTAGTCCCCCAACTATAGGGAATGGCTCTTATCGGGGGAAATGGGTAGAGTTTAGTGTGGATGATGAAAGATATGGCTGTGTTTGGCTTCAAAATGAATAATGGCTCACACAACAAAGGTAAAGAATTAGGTCATTTACTAGTTAAAACATGCACAGCCTAACATCATCTCAATGAATTCATTCATGGGTGCTAATAATACAACAACTTTCAAAGCATAGCCAAAGTTATGATTGCAAGACTAAGTTAAACATGTACATTCCCATTATTTAGTTGCAAATAGCTCTAATCATGACTCAAAAAGACTAAAAATAAAATACCACACACTTTGTAGCTACTCTATGACATGAAAATTAACTTGACACACAAATTAAACCCTATTTGTGACAATTGTAATATATATGTAAGTAGGGATCGTTCTAGACCAGGGATTAACTAAGGAAGCTAATCTAAACTTAACTAAACATAGAAACACAAACTAGACTCTAAAAACACTAAACTAGACCTAACAGACTCAAAACAAGCTAAATTGCCTCTAAACAACTCAATACTATCAAATAAACACAAAACTGACGCTATGGGGATACTTAGACAAAATTTAACTAACTTAGACTCAAAATAATAAATAGAGACATATTTAGACTCAAAATAATAAGTAGAGACATATTTAAACTAGTTCTAACTAAAAGACACAACTCAATGTAAAGGGGGGGGGGTTTTACTTGGACGAATTTAAACCTAAACTTAATAGATTGCAAAACAATTTAAAAAACTTCAAATTAAGGTGAATCGAAGGGTGAAAGGCTAGTTAGAGGGTCCTTCTCCACACATGATATATGCATACAAACCAATTTCTAGTTATTATCCCTTTAGACTATGAATGACAACGCCCCAAGTTAATTGCATCGCACAACCAACCATCAGATTTTCCTTATTTCATTGAATTGAATGAATACGCATCACAACCAAATTATCTTTCTCAAGTTCTCTATATGAAACGCATGATAGAGATACATATCAAAAGTCATTAAGTTTTATGAAAATCATAAGCATTGACAAGGCATTCATCACTATGAAACGCATGAGACTCCTACCAAAGATCCACTTAACACAATCATGACTAGTGACTTCCACTACTTGTGAATATAAACGAATAACTATTACGTGAAACTCCCTTATATTGTAGCATCAAATTCATGCATGCAAGCGAAGTATCGATCCTCAATCAACATACATAAACAAGGTTTAATAACTCAGATAAGCAAATCACATTCAAGACCCAAGAAACAATAACTGGACGTAATCAATTCATATAAAACATATAATCATGGCTTCGAATTCACCTCCAACTATGCATAAATTAGTTCATCATGTTCATAACAATTGAAAAGCAAATTAAAACAAACATCGAACTAAAACTAAGGATAGAAAGAACCCAGAAACACTCCACACTCCAATGGCAGATTTCGAACCCTCCTTGGATGGCAGATTGCACGGCACTCTTTTTCTCCTTCCTTCCTTGTTTGCTTGCGGCACTAGGGTAATTTAGGTGTATATGGTGTGAATTTTGGTGGTTGATGGTTGAATGAATGAATGAGTGAATGGATGGTAGGGGGTAGTTTTCTGCGGCAAAACATGAATATATATGTGTGATGCACAACAAACCCTAGGGAAATCAGACTAGGGTTAGAACTTAGCAGAAATAAAGGACTAGGGCCCTTACGGTGCGGCACAAGGCTTGGGAAAGGAGTCATAGCCCAATTAATTTCTGATATGGACTTACACAATCCAAATCCACAAGGAAAAGGGCCAATTCAAATCAGAATCCAAGAGGGAGAAAGGTTAGGGAAATTTGCCAAAAATTAGGGCTTCTAGAAACTATGTATTTTGTGGCAAAAATTGGGATTTCTAGAAAGAATAAAGGGGAAGGGTGCGGCACCCTTTTAGGAACAGATAGGGTCTCCTAGAAATCAGGTAATTAGTCCTCCTTGCAGCTAGAAATAAGGTAGAACAAGATTAGGTTAGGATAAGGTTTGGATAAGATAAAGGTTATTTAGATAATGTTCCATGTTTCTTGCTATTTCCTTATCTTTTTTCATCTTGAACTTGTTTCTCCAGATTTGTAGCATGTTCCTAGCCTCTTTTGACTCCAAATTTGTCCATCCACCTTGCTCCATATGCAAACTATCCATAATAAGCTCATAACTGCTCTACAAGGCTCAAAATTGCTTTTTCTTGCCAACTTTGTCATTATGACCTAAAAACACACGAAAATAGCTTAAAACACTATAATGAGTAGTAATTAGCTAACTAATTACAAGGAAACAACATAACTAAGTAGCATAAATATGCTCCTATCACTCTAAAACAATGGGCTGCTTGAATGGATTGAAAGACATACAACTGAAAACAAAAGAAATTAAGTTAGTAAGCAAAACTAAAAGGAATTACAAAGTTGTTTAAGCGCAGTCCCTGACAACGGCGCCATTTTGTTGAAGTTCCTTTCGACTGCAAATGTAAGGATAATATAGTGGCACGAGTAAGGGTGTTGAACCACATGGACTGAGAAACAACTTAGTAAAACCTTTGACTCTTACAAATTAGCATTAGTTAAAGACTCCTATGACTTAAAATGGGGGGCTTGAGTAATTTTGGAAAAGAAATAAAGACAGAAAGAAAAGGGAAAAATTAGAACTATCGAAAAACAAAACTAAGACATGGAATAGGTTAGAAATGTTTTTAGGACATAGATCTGACTTTAAATAAACAAAGGCCTTCCCCTAAACATTCCTGAATCAGTGATATGATCTTTTAACTTATCCCTTTCAAATGTACAACTAAGATGTTCATAGATCTAGCATGGCATATAACTAGATTGTATGAATCCTCTCTTACTTTACATGTTAGATGCATGGCATATGCATAAAACTTATATTTGTAGGTGCAACCTAACATGCCATATACTTAGATTTAGCACCTAGAAACTCATTAAGAATGAAGAGGATTATGAACATCACATGAACCCTAAAACATGGCATTTATCCTAGAACTTCATGGAATCAATTTACATGATTAGTTCTGAACCTAACCACATGTTGCTAATGAACGAAAGAAGATATGGCAATCATCCTTATCATTCAAAACAGAAAGAAAACATAAACAAGGTAGCTATGCTTCAAACTATGTGTTTGAAATGATTGAAACAGAAAACTGATTCTAGCTTGCAAATGAAATTGATAAGCTAAAACTGCATCATAACATTAATTCAATCATGCATAGGGCTTCAAAGCAGCCCTAAGTATCCATAAAAACAAAATACATAAAAAGTCAGGAAAACTAGAACCCAGAAATTGCTTAAGGCCGAAGACTCCTACTCTCTCTCCAGATTCTCCTCCTTCTGTTGAGTATTTGTCTCCTGTTCAAAGGCTTAGGACTTATCTAACATCTGATACATTTACATCCTTGAATTGAATATCATTTATAGCTCATAACAACTAGCTTTAGTATTGGAGTAACTGAAACTAGCTGTTATTAGAATTTGTAACTAAACAGCTACTCTTTATTCTGTCATAAGTTCTTGTCGAAACCTGCTAATCACAAGCAGTAAAGATCATAAAAAAAAAAAAAAAAAGACTTCCAAGGCTTTCCAACCATATATGGCCCATTTTTTAATTCGTTCTGAGCACTTTAGGGCAAAGCTCGCAACTTGGCTGTTCTGCAAGGGCCTTTTTTGGCGGATCTTGGGCCACTAGTTACAATGTTCAAAGTAAGATGATTTTTTTAAGCCCTTACTTTCATCCTGAAATACAATACAAACAACAAAATACGTTGTGATGCATAGAGATTTTAAGTCAAAGCCTAAGCAAAAGGGGGCATAAAGTATAACTTTATGCAATCAACAAAAGCAAACAATCTCTTGAATAAAGTACCTAGCCCTGGCTAAGAGTTAAACAATGAATAAAATAGCTAGCTCCAAAAAGGTGTGACTGTGATTGATATCTAGCATTCTAGCCAAGAGATACAACTTCCAATAGCCTCCAATCTTATAACCTTCCAACACTCTCCCTCAAGCTAGATTGAGGGGATCCCTTGAGCCAAGCATGGACAGAATGCACAGAAACTAAACCGTAGGGAAAGGCTTGGTAAAAATGTCAACCAGTTGATCCTGATTGCTAGCATTGTGAGTGTGTATGACTTTGGATTGAATTTATGCTCGAACATTGTGGCAATCTAATTCAATATGTTTCGTTCTCTCGTGAAATACAGGGTTTGAAGCAATATGCATGACAACTTAATTGTCACAAAACATAGACATAGGTTTATTGTTGGGAACCCTTGGTGTGATATAAACTAACACACAAATTAAACCTTCTTTAGATAGTTGTAGTATATGAAAGTAGGGATCATTCTAGGCTGGGGATTAGGAAGGACTGCTAATCTACTCAAATTAGACTCAATTACACTTAACGAGACTTTTATGACTCAAGACTGACTCAAACTACTCAAAACTACACAATACAAACAAATTGACTCGAAACAATGTGTATGGACGAATTCTAACTTATGTTGACTCAAAACACTAAAAAGAAACCAGTTTGAACAGATTCTAACTAAAAGACACGAAATATAAAGGAGGAAGTGGTTTTTGACGAATTTAAAGTAAAAGCAAACAGATTTAAAGACTCTAAACAACTTTGGACGAAATTGGGTATTTTAATGGGTGAATGGCTAGCTAGAGATTTCATCTCCACACATGACAAATATGCAAACAAATCGATTTCCAGTTATTATTCCTATAAACCATGAATGACAACGCCCCAAATTAATTGTGAACTGCGCAAATTAACTATCAGATTTTCCTAATTTCATTGAATTGGACTTAGAGACGTAATCAAATTATTCTTATCAAGTTCCCTATATGAACTGCATGATAGAGATACATATCAATGATAATTAAGTTCTATGAAAATCCTAAGCATTGACAAGGCATTCGTAACTATGAACTGCATGATACTCCTGCCATGGATTTACTTAACACAATCATAACTAGTGACTTCCACTACTTATAAATATAAGTTCATAACGATTAGGTAAAATTCCCTTATATTTTAGCATCAAATTCATGCATGCAAAGTAAGTATGCATCCTTAATTAACATACAAGAGTAAGTTATCAATCAAACAAATAAGTAAATCGCATTCATGTTTTACGAAACAATAACTGGATGTAATCAATTCATATCACATATATGTTCATGGCTTTGAATCCATCTCTAGCTAAAACAAGTTTAGTTCCTCATGTTCGTACTTAAACAAAGATAACTTAAATCAAACATTGAAAACAAAAGATAGAATGGACCTAGGAATGTTCCAACAATCCAAGCTTGAATGGCAGGGCACGGCTCCAAGGGTCTCCTCTCCTTTCTCCTTGCAAGGATGCGGCACTAGAGAGATTTCTGTGTATGATGGATGTGTGGTGCGAATTGTGGTGAGAGATGGATGATCCATAATTGCTGCGGCATAATGTATTTATAGGGAGAAGGGAAGGCACAGCAAATGGCTGAGAATGAGGGGAATCAGGACTCCAAATCAACAAGGAAAAATGACACTTCTCATTCAGATTCCAGGGAAGAAAAGGAATGGTCCTTGCGGCAGGAAACATAACTCCTAGAAAGGGTGGATGCGGCACCCTTTTAGGGATAGGGCTTGGCTTCTAGAAACCTGATTTGCAGGTATCCTAATGTCATTTAGATGTCCTCCTTGCAACTAGAATTAAGGTAAATTAGGATAAGGTTAGGATAAAATAAGGTAAGATAAGGTCAGTTTGGATAATGTTGAGATAAAACAGGAACGGATAAGGTTTTGGATAATGTTCATTCCTTTTATCTGATTCCTTATCTTCTTTGATCTTGAATTAATTTCTTCAACTCTTGAGAACATTCCTAGCCTCTTTTGATCTTCGAAAACGTCCATCCACCTTGCTCCATGCTTGTGCTATCCATTCCAAGCCCAAAACTGCTCTAAAATGCTCCAAATTGCACTTTCTTGCCAACTTTGTCATTTAAACCTGAAAACACACGAAAATAGTTTAAAACACTCAAATAAGTAGAAATTAACTAAGTTAATGCAAGGAAATAGGCTAACAAAGTCATATAAATATGCTCATTTCAAATTCCCCCACACTTTACTTTTGCTAGTCCCCGAGCAAAACAAACATAAACAAAACATAACCTAAACCTTCCAACAATTGCCTCAGGGATTTTCAATGAAACATGACATGTTAAAAATCACCACTCCCACAGATTTTAGCCATCTTTACCCTTGAGTATACACCTAACCGCAGTCACCACTCACTAGCTTGCAATTAATCAATTAAAACAACATTTTGAATGTAGTAACATGCCTTAGAGAATTCCTCAATTCCTCATTAGATATACTGTCCACTTTCACACAGATTTTCTGACTACACTCCCTACACTAGGTATATGTGAGAAGATTGATGTAAACATGTAGACTAGCACTCACATATGTTATAACAAAGAAGGCACTTTCTGGAATTATTAATACAACATGTATATGATCTCATGAATAGAATGCCACTACTTAGAAGCGAGAACTAGGGATTCCATATGCTTGTACAAATTTCAAACTCCACATATTAAAACACATAACAATCAAGATAGAAGTCTAAGGGTTGTAACAGGGCTAAGGTATTGGCTAACAAAGAAAGGTTAAGGATAAACAAGGGTTCTTAAAATAATAGTAAGCAAAGTAATGAAATAAACACTTAGAATTCACTTTTGAATGTAGAAATCAACTTTAAACACGAAGGGAAGATTCACACAACACTTAGGGCCGGATTCAAACTTTTGGAACCTTTCTTCAACAACCAATACTTGTGAGTTCATTCTCACTTATTTCTCATCCCTTTTCCTTTCCTTTCTCAACTTTTTCTTCTTTTTCTTTCTTTTTTTTTCATGTTTTTTTTTTCTTCTTTCGTGCCCTTTTCTCTTTGGCACATAAAACGTACATCCTCAAAGATTTCTAACGAAAAACCTTCCCTCATACTTGCTTTTTTGCAAATTGTAGATCAAAAGGAATTCCTACTAAGTCATGCTCCACTATCTTTTAAGAACAAGGGTATGGATAGTCTTATTCTAGGCTAGGTAAGGATAATGTGGGCTAACAAAGAAAATGGGCTAAATAAGGCTCAACGGGGTTAAACCAACAATACATATGCAAAGGGTAAGGCTTTTTGGCTCTGGTTTAACTAAACAACTTCATCTTGTTATATGTTATGCACTCAATTTTATGCTTTGAATGAAATGGGTATGAGCTCTAGTATTTGGATCTATAATGATGAAAACACATTCTAAGTAGCAACCAAGTGATAGGAGCATATTTATGTGATTTTGTTAGCTTGTTTCCTTGTATTTAGTGAGTTATTTTCTAGTCATTATAGTGATTTAAGCTAATTTCGTGTGTTTGTAGGCTTAATTCGCTAAAGTGGCAAGAAAAGGCAATTTGGAGCATTTTGGAGCAATTTTGGGCTTGGAATGGATAGCACACGCATGGAGCAAGGTGAATGGACGAATTTGAAGTTCAAGAAGGGCTAAGAATATGCTAAAGAGATGGAAGAATTAATTCAAGGCAAAGAAGATTTGGAGCTCAACAAAGAAAGAATGAAACATGAGCCAAACTACCTTATTTTATCTTAGCCAATCCTAATCTTTCACTACCTAGGATCCAGCTGCAAGGAGGATCCCAAATTATATTAGGACATTTAAATAAATGATTCTAGGAGGCCTAATCCCATTCCTAAAGGGAGTCGCACCTTTCCTCCTAGAACACCCATTTCCTTGCCGTGCACTCCCTATCCCTTTCTCTCTAGGATCCTGCCGAATCTTCTTTCCCTTTTCCCTCTTGGATTCTGATTCTAATTAGCCTTTTTCTTTGTGGATTTGGAGTGCAAATCTTTCCCAAAACAATTAATTAAAGCCATGGTCCTTTCCCTATAATTTATATATTCTGCCGCATAAAATGACATAACGACTCATCCATCATTCACCACAATTCACACCAACCATGCATCACACACAATAACCCAATTTCAAACACAAACACCCTTGTGCCACAGCCTTGCAAAGAGAAAGGAGAAGAGACCCTTGAAGCCATGCCCTACCATTCCAGTTTGGATTGTTGGAGTGTTTCTAAGTGTATTCAATCTTTTGTTTTTAATGTTTAATTTAAGTTATCTTTGTTTAAGTGCAAACATGAGGAGCTAAACTCGTTTTGGCTAGAGGAGAATTCCAAGCCATGAACATATATTTGATATGAATTGATTTCATCCAATTATTGTTTCGTAAAACATGAATGTGATTTGCTTAACTGCTTGATTGATAACTTATTCTTGTATGTTGATTGAGAGTGCACACTTAGTTTGCATGCATGAATTTGATGCTAAAATATAAGGGATTTTCACCTAATCGTTATGAACTTATATTTGCAAGTAGTGGAGGTCGCTAGTCACGATCGTGTTAAATAAATTCCTGGCAAGAGTGCCATGTCAATGCTTATGATTTCCATAGAACTTAATGATCTTTGATATGTATCTCTGTCATGCTGTTCATATAGGGAACTTGATAAAAATAATTTGATTGCGTCGTTGAGTCCAATTCAATGAAATTAGGGAAATTTGATGGTTAATTTGTGCAGTTTGCGGTTAACTTGGGGCATTGTCATTCATGGTTTATTGGAATAATAATTGGAAATCGATTTGTATGCATATGTGTCATGTGTGGAAAAGGACCCTCTAGTTAGCCTATTACCCATCAATTCAACCAAATTCGTATCAATTTACTTTGTTTCTGTAACTTGTTTGTTTGAGTTTTAAATTCATCAAAACTAATCCCCCTTTTAATATTTCGTGTTTACTTAGTTAGAACCTGTTTAAATTTATTTCTTTTAGTGTTTTGAGTCAAAGTTAAGTCAGAATTCGTCCAAAATCACCCTCAGTTTCTATTTTGTGTCAATTTGCTTGTTTTGTGCTGTTTTGAGTCATTCTAGTTTGTTTTGAGTCATTAGAGTCTAGTTTTCTGTTTTTGAGTCTAGTTTAGTATTTTAGAGTTTAAAATTGAGAGATTAGCATCCCTTTTAATCCCCGGCCTATAACGATCCCTACTTATTCATACTACAACTACATAAAAAGAGTTTAAGTTCGTGTGCTATTTTATATGACATCAAATTTTTGGCGCCGTTGCTAGGGATTAGCAAATGGCTAATCCCCCTTTGTTTCTGTTCATGTCTTTTAGTTTTAGTTTTTTATTTTTGTTTTGTTTTGTTTTGTTGATTTTAGGTACTAGTTTATGATTCGAACTTCTCAACCTGTTCGTGCACATATCTTGGAGTTTGACGACGATTTTGAGTGAACTTTGAGAAGAAAGAGGAAGGAGCCAGAACTTAATCCACCTAGTTCTAGCTCTAAATCTGAGTTTGACGAAGAAGAAGAGGAAGAACAAATCATGGTTGCTGATAATCGAACAATCAAGGAACTTTCAGTCTCGGGATTGGACAATGTCGTACCCCTATGCATTCAATATCCTAGGTCAGCTCAAGACAAGACCGATGAGTTCGAATTGAAGTCTAGCTTGTTGCATCATATTCCCAAATACCATGGGCTGTCCATGGAAGATCCAAATAAGCACTTGAAGGAATTTGAAGTAGTATGTTCAAGCATGACCCTAATCAACGTAGATGGGAACATTTTGAAGATGAAAGCTTTTCCATTCTCTCTTTTGGAAAAAGTTAAGGATTGGTTATACGAATTGGCACATGGAACCGTCACCTCTTGGGAAAGCATGAAGAGAGCATTCTTAGAGAAAATTTTCCTAACTTCAAGAGTCATTCTTTTGAGGAAGAAGATTAGTTGAATTCAACAAAACCAAGGAGAATCATTTCCAGCGTATTATGAGTGTTTCAAGACTTTAGTTGCATCATGCCCTCAACATCAAATGAAAAAAGAGCTTCTAATTCAATATTTCTATGAAGGACTTCTTCCAATTGAGAGACAAATGTTAGATGCCTCGGCACGAGGTGCTTTGGTTGACAAAACACCAATTGATGCCAAGAACTTAATTGCAATTCGAGCCTTGAATGCACAACAATACGAGGGAGTTGGACAAAAAGACACCACACGGCAACAAGTGAATGAGGTAAGTGCAATTTCTGAAATTCAATCTCAATTGGCTAATCTCACTGTTCTTGTGTCACAGGTTGTTGATGGATTCGAAGTGCAAAGAGCAAGTGTATGTGGCGTGTACACTATGCAAGGACATTCCAATGATTAATGTCCTTAATTGATTGAAAATGGGGGAAAGGAAAGTGCCAATGTCGTGGGCTTTCAAGGCCAAATCAACCAAGGCATGATCCATATGCTAACATTTACAATCCAGGATGGAGAGATCACCCAAACATGAAGTGGAGGAAGCCTCAACAACCTCAACAACAAGGAGGATTTTGACAGCCACCCCCTGGGATATTTTCAAAGGCCATTCGCACCAATGCAACCTCAACCACCTCCAGTTCAACCAAGTTCAGGTATGTTTTTGCATAATGATAAAGTTATTCAATTACTCACCTTTTTGACGCAAGAAGTGCAAAATCAAACCAAAGAGATGAAAAATCAAGCTAGAGAGGTGGATAAATTGAAGAAGCAAATGAGGTAGATGGCGAAATTCATGGGACAATTTAGAGAATAAGGCAAACTACCTAGTTCAACCATTGTCAATCAAAAGGGAGGTTTTGAAACCGCCAACGCCATCACTTTGAGAAGTGGCAAGGAGATTGGAACAAGTTCAAAAACGTCAAAACCAACCCAAGAGGAGGATGAAAAGTTCCTGCAACAAGAAGACAAGGCCACGGCAAGGGTGGAGCAACCCTTGCCGCAGGCACTTAAGGCCTTAAGGCCCCTAAGACGTCCAACACATGTAAGGTAGGTTCAAATTCAATTATTTCTAACCCTATTCCACCAAATGTGCCTTTTCCTAGCAGGTTTATGCAATCTAGGAACAAAGAGAATGAAAAAGACATTCTAGAGACATTTAGGAAAGTACAAGTCAATATTCCGCTTCTTGATGCAATAAAGCAAATTCCGAAGTTTGCTAAGTTTTTGAATAAGCTTTGTACAACAAAGAAACGAATTCGGGAGAAAGAGATGGTACATGTAAGTGAAAATGTCTCTGCAATGTTACAAAGGAAATTGCCTCCTAAATGCAAAGATCCAGGTAGTTTCACAATCCCTTGTGTTATTGGTAATACAAAGTTTGAACATGCTATGTTTCACCTAGGTGCATCCATTAATGTCCTACCTTACTCTATTTATGCATCTATGAACTTAGGAGAGCTTAAAAATGATGGAGTTATTATTCAATTAGCTGATCGTTCTAATGCATATCCAAAAGGAGTTTTGGAAGATGTTTTGTCACTGGTTAATCATTTAATCTTTCCGGCTGATTTCTATGTCCTTGAAATGGAAGATTCGACCTATTCTCCACCATTGCCGATCCTACTTGGAAGACCATTCATGAAAACAGCCCAAACCAAGATTGATGTGGCCAAGGGAGCATTAACAATGGAGTTTGGTGGTGATATAATTAAATTCAATGTTTCTGAATCTGTTAAGCATCCTAATGATGTTTGTCTTTGTTTTGCCATTGATGTGAATAAAGATATAGGGCAGGAACATTCAACACCTATCAAGAAGGATGTATTTCGAACCACTATCGAAGAGGGAATTAGAGTGGAGCACAAGGAATACGCTACTGCCCTCAAAACACCCAATCTGGCCGAGAGCATCCCTAGTGAAGTTGTTGACAGTGCTGCCACTATTGAGCCATCGTCGCAGTATATTGGTGAGCCACCAATCCCAATTCCAATTCCCATTTCAACTAATAGGTTTGTACCTTCTTTGGTGCAAGTACCCAATCGAATCCAAGGTGGTGAGAAAGTTTACATTGACTTTAGGAAGCTCAATGCCACAATCAGGAAGGATCACTATCCCCTTCCATTCATTGAGCCTTATTATGAGTATTTTGAGGAGGATGTACCCCCCCCATGCCGTGGGCATTGATGAAGCTTAAAAGGAGCTATTGTCTGGCTGGAAGACGTTAAAGCAAGCGCTTCTTGGGAGGCAACCCATGCATTCAAATAAAGAAGACCTAGGAATCTCCCACTCCACAAACAGATTTGCGTTCCTTAACCCTACTCTTTATTGCTTTTACTTTGCCATACTTGCCATGTTAGTTAGTTGTTTTGTTTGATTGTTTTTGTGTAAGTCTATGTTTGAAACATTGAGGACAATGTTTGGTTTAAGTTGGGGGGGGGGGGGTAAACAAAGTGTTTTTCATGAATTTCGTCAGATTTTATCACCTATCACTTCTAAAGTTGTTACTCACTGTTTTTAAGTGTTTTTATTGTGTTTTGAAGTGTTTTAATGTGTTTTGAAAGAGAAATACAAAAATTTGAAAAAAAAAATTCGAAAACAACTTTGAAAAAACCCAAAAAAAGTCGTTTTTGTTTGTTATTTTGTGTCTTAGGGTACCTTCCAACGCAGTGACGAAGATTTGGTTTTTAAGTGCATGACTGTTAAATAAAGTTACAAACATGGATGGAAGTTTGATTTGCTCTTTGGTTTATGCTTAGTTGTAGTTGTCATTTTCGAATTCACATGTAATCACAAAAAAGAAAAAATCAGTTTTTGTAACATGCTTGAAGGAAGGAACTTAAACTAACGCTACAACCCTGAGAGCCTAAACTTTAGTTGGAGTGTTATTAATCTGTGATTTCTTGTTTTCTAAAGTCGTTGCATGATCTCATTATTTCTTTGCTTGGTTGCTACTTAGAATGCGTTTTCATCATTATAGTTCCAAATACTAGAACTCATGCCCATTTCATTCAAAGCATAAAATTGAGTGCATAACATACAATAAGATGAAGTTGTTTAGTTAAACCAGAGTCAAAAAGCCTTACCCTTTGCATATGTATTGTAGGTTCAACTCTTTTGAGCCTTACTAAGCCTATTTTCTTTGTTAGCCACATTATCCTTACCTAGCCTAGAATAGGACTATCCATTCCCTTGTTCTTACAGAATAGTGAAGCATGACTTAGAAGGAATTCCTTTTGATCTACATTTTACTGAAAAACAAGTGTGGGGGAAGGTTTTCGTTGGAAATCTGAAATCTTAAAAAAAAAAAAAAAAAAAAAAAACGTGAAAAAGAAAGAAAAAGAAAGGAAGAGAGTTGAGAAATGAGTGAGAATGAACTCACAAGTATTGGTTGTTGAAGAAAGGGTCCAAATGTTTGAATCTGGCCCTAAGCGTTGTGTGAATCTCCCATGGGTGTTTAAAGTTGATTTCTGCATTCAAATGTGAATTCTAAGTGTTTATTTCATTACTTTGCTTACTATTGCTTTAAGAACCTTTGTTTATCCTTAACTTTTCTTTGTTAGCCAATACCTTAGCCCCATTACAATCCTTAGACTTCTATCTTGATTGTTATGTGTTTCAATATGTGGAATTTGAAATTAGAATGAGCATATGGAATCCCTAGTTCTCACTTCTGAGTTTCGTTCATGAGATCATATACATGTTCATATTAATAATTCCAGAAAATGCTTTCTTTGTTATAACATATGTGAGTGCTAGTCTACATGTTTACATCAATCTTCTCACATATACTTAGTATAGGGAGTGTGGTCAGAAAATCTGTATGAAAATAGAGAGTATATCCGGTGAGGAATTGATGGAATTCTCTAAGGCATGTTACTACATTCAAAATGTTGTTTTATTTGATTAAATGCGAGCTAGTGAGTGGTGATTGCGGTTAAGTTTTTACTCAAGAGTAGGGATGGCTAAAATCTATGTGAGTAGTGACTTTTAATATGTCATGTTGCATTGAAAATCCCTGAGGCAAATGTTGGAAGGTCTAGATGTGTTTTGTTTGTTTTGTTTTGCTCAGGGACTAGCGAAAGCTAAATGTGGGGAAATTTGATAGGAGCATATTTATGCGACTTTGTTAGCTTGTTTCCTTGTATTTAGTGAGTTATTTTCTAGTTATTATAGTGATTTAAGCCATTTTCGTGTGTTTGTAGGTTCAATTGGCTAAAGCGGCAAAAAAGGCAATTTGGAGAATTTTAGAGCAGTTTTGGGATTGGAATGGATAGCACATGCATGGAGCAAGGTGAATGGACAAATTTGAAGTTCAAGAAGGGCTAAGAATATGCTAAAGAGATGGAAGAATTAATTCAAGGTAAAGAAGATTTGGAGCTCAACAAAGAAAGAAGGAAACAAGAGCCAAACTACCTTATTTTGTCTTAGCCATTCCTAATCTTTCACTACCTAGGTTCCAGCTGCAAGGAGGATCCCAAATTATATTACGACATTTAAATAAATGATTCTAGAAGGCCGAATCCCATTCCTAAAGGGAGCCGCACCTTTCCTTCTAGAACACCCATTCCCTTGCCGTGCACTCCCTTTCCCTTTCTCTCTAAGATCCTGCCAAATCTTCTTTCCCTTTTCCCTCTTGGATTCTGATTTTAATTAGCCTTTTTCCTTATGGATTTGGAGTGCAAATCTTTCCCAAAACAATTAATTAAATCCATGTTCCTTTCCCTATAATTTATATATTCTACCGCACAAAAGAACACAACGACTCATCCATCATTTACCACAATTCACACAAGCCATCCATCACACACAATAACCCAATTTCATACACAAACACCCTTGTGCTGCAGCCTTGCAAGGAGAAAGGATAGGAGACCTTGAAGCCGTGCCCTGCCATTCGAGTTTGGATTGTTGGAGAGTTTCTAGGTGTATTTAATCTTTTGTTTTTAATGTTTAATTTAAGTTATCTTTATTTAATTGTGAACATAAGGAGCTAAACTCGTTTTGGTTAGAGGAGAATTCAAAGCCATGAACATATATGTGATATGAATTGATTTCATCCAATTATTGTTTCGTAAAACATGAATGTGATTTGCTTAACTGCTTGATTGATAACTTATTCTTGTATGTTGATTGAGGGTGCACACTTAGTTTGCATGCATGAATTTGAAGCTAAAATATAAGGGATTTTCACCTAATCGTTATGAACTTATATTTGCAAGTAGTGGAGGTCGCTAGTCACAATCATGTTAAGTAAATTCCTGGCAAGAGTATCATGCTTTTCATAGTTACGAATGCCATGTCAACGCTTATGATTTCCATAGAACTTAATGATCTTTGATATGTATCTCTATCATGTTGTTCATATAGGGAACTTGATAATCATAATTTGATTGTGTCGCTAAGTCCAATTCAATGAAATTAGGGAAATCTGATGGTTAATTTATGCAGTTCACGGTCAACTTGGCGCATTGTCATTCATGGTTTATTGGAATAATAATTCGAAATCGATTTGTATGCATATCTGTAATGTGTGGAGAAGGACCCTCTAGCTAGTCTGATGTGAAAATTAACTTGACACACAAATTAAACCCTATTTGTGACAATTGTAGTATATATGTAAGTAGGGATCGTTCTAGACCGGGGATTAAGTAGGGATGCTAATCAACACAAATAAGACTAAAAACACTAAATTAGACTCTATAGACTCAAAACTAACTCAAAACACTCAAAACAACAACAAACAATAAAAAAGACTCAATTCTAGACCTAATAAGTGATTTTACCGAAAATAAGACTTAACTTGACTCAAAAGACTAAAAGAAAACAGATTTTGACACAAATAACAAGACTAAATGAAAGGGGGGGGGGATGTTTTTGACGAATTTAAAACTTAAAACAGAAACTTTGCATAAAACACTTTGTAAAAAAACGAATTTGGTGAATTAAAATGGGTGAAAGGCTAGTTAGAGGGTTCATCTCCATACATGACATATGCATACAAACCAATTTCCAGTTATTATTCCTTTAGACTATGAATGACAATGCCCCAAATTAACCATGAAAAGCACAAATTAACTTTCAGATTTTCTTTAACTAATTGAATTGGATGGAATACGCATCACAACCAAATTATCCTTATCAAGTTTCCTAACTATGAAAAGCATAATAGAAAGACATATCAAAGGTCATTAAGTTCTTTGAAAACCATAAGTATTGACGAGCCATTAGTAACTATGAAAAGCATGATACTCATACCAAGAATTTACTTAACACAATCATGACTAGTGACTTCCACTACTTATGAATATAAGTTCATAACGATTAAGTGAATGATGTGAAATATTCTAACACTCAAATTAAAACCCTATTGATAGGAAAATATTTATGCTATTTAGTTATGTTGTTTCCTTGCATTTAGTTACTTAATTACTATCTATTTTAGTCTTTTAAGCTATTTTCGTATGTTTTTAGGTCCTAATGGCAAAAGGAGCAAGAAAGTGCATTTTGAGGCTATTTGGAGCAGTTTTGGGCATGGATTGGATAGCTTAACAATGGAGCAAAGAGGATGGACGAAATTGAAGTCAAGAAGGGCTAGGAAAGGCTACAAATCTGGAGAAAGAAGTCCAAAGGCAAAGAAGATAAGGAAATAGCAAGAAATAAGGAACCTTATCCAACCTTATCTTATCCTATCCTAACCAACCTTATCCTTTCCTAACTCTAACATTATCTTATCTTATCCTATCCTAATCTTTTCCTACCTTAATTCCAACTTCAAAGAGGACTCCTTTTCACATTAAATCACCTAAATATCAAGTTCTAGAAGCCCTATTTTTGGTGCATTAAGTTTATGCCACATGTAACCCTTCTAGAAGTTCTAGAATCTGCCACAAGGACCATTCCTTGTCCTCCTTGGAATCTGATTGAAAGTATCCTTGTTCTTTGGTGATTTGGAGTCCTAATTCCTCTCCTTTTCAGCCCAAATTCGTGCCTCCCCTTCACCCTATAAATACTTGATGCCACAACACTCAAAAACCACCACCCTCTACCACAAATTCACACCACACCATCCACCACACCTCAAGAGCCTAAATTCAGACAAATCCCCATTGTTGGTAGCAAGGAAGGAAGAAGGAGCCACCTAGAGCGTTTCTAGGTGTATTCAATCTTTGTTTTCAATGTTTAATTTATATTATCTTTGTTTTGTTGTAAACATGAGGAACTAATTTTGTTTTGGCTAGAGGAGACTTTGAAACCATGATTATATTTGCAATATGAATTGATTAATTCCAGTTGTGATTTCATAAATTGTGAATGCAATTTACTTAACTATTTGATGGATAACTTATTCTTGTTTGTTGATTAAGGGTGCACACTTAGTTTGCATGCATGAATTTGGGGCTAGAATATAAGGGAGTTTCACATAATCGTTACAAACTTATATTCACAAGTAGTTAAGGTTGTTTTCACAATCATGTTAAGTAAATTCCTAGCATGAGTATCATGATGTCATAGTTACAAGTGCTTTGTCAATACTTATGATTTTCATAGAACGTAATGATCTTTGATTGTATCTCTATTATGATGTCATGTAGGGAACTTTTGAAGAATGCTTTGGGTTGTCGTATGATGTCATCCAATCCAATAACTTAAGGAAAATCTGAAGGTTAATTAGTGATGTCACGTTTAATCTGGGGTGTTGAGGTTCATGGTTTATCGAAAAACAACTGGAAATCAATTTGTATGCAAGTGTGTCATGTGTGGAGAAGAATCCTCTAGCTATCTAATCATCCATCGTTTTTCCCAAATTCGTCCAAATCCTATTCAAGTCTTTTAGTTACTTGTTTTTATCTTAAATTCGTCAAAAACCCAATCCCCTTTATTTAGTTGTGTCAAATCTGTCCTAATTAGTGTTTTTGAGTGTTTTGAGTCAAAACCAAACCTATTTTCGTCCAAATTGAGTCCTAGAGTCTAGTTTGAGTCTTTTTTATTGTTTTGTGTTGTTTTGA
Organism: Pyrus communis; assembly: GCF_963583255.1. Taxonomy (NCBI): domain Eukaryota; kingdom Viridiplantae; phylum Streptophyta; class Magnoliopsida; order Rosales; family Rosaceae; genus Pyrus; species Pyrus communis. Next base: position 9,133,564 of record NC_084814.1, on the reverse strand, counting down.
GTCATATAAGTTTAGTTAAGAGTCTTTTGAGTTTATTTAAGTATTTTTAAGTTTAGTTTTATGTTTTTGAGTCAGTTTAGAGTAGATTAGCAATCCCTCCTAATCCCCGGCCTAGAACGATCCCTACTTATATCTATACTACAATTGTCAAAAAGAGGGTTTTAATTTGAGTGTTAGAATATTTCACATCACCTATGATTGTAGTATGTGTAAGTAGGGATCGTTCTAGGCCGGGGATTAGAAGGGATGCTAATCTACTCAAATTAAACACTAAAACACTAAACTAGACTCTAACAACTCAAAACAAGCTAAATAGACTCAAAACACACAAACTAAGTTAAATTGACTCGAAACAGACTCTAAGAAGTTATTTGGACGAATTTTAGACTATTAAGACTCAAAACACTAAATTGGACAGATTTGAACACTTTTCTAACTAATCTAACACACTTAATTAAAGGGGAGATTGATTTGGACGAAATTAAAGTAAAAACAAACAGATTTAAAGACTTAAACAACTTTGGACGAAATTAGGGAAAACTGTGGGTGAGAAGCTAGCTAGAGGGTCCTTCTCCACACATGACACACTTGCATACAAATTGATTTCCAGTTGCTTTTCCAATAAACCATGAACCTCAACACCCTAGATTACCTGTGACCAGCACTAATTAACCCTCAGATTTTCCTTAAGTTATTGAATTGGATGGAATACGCATCGACAACCAAATTATTCTTCAATAGTTCCCTACATGAACAACATAATAGAGATACAATCGAAGATCATTAAGCTTTGTGAAAATCATAAGCATTGACAAGGCATTCGTAACTATGAAAAACATGATACTCTTGCCAGGAATTTACTTAACACGATCGTGACTAGCAACCTCCACTACTTATAAATATAAGTTCATAACGATTAGGTGAAACTCCCTTATATTTTAGCATCAAATTCATGCATGCAAACAAAGTGGGCCCTCTTAATTAACACACAAGAATAAGTTCTTAATCAAACAGTTAAGTAAATTGTATTCACGATTTATGAAATCACAACTGAAACTAATCAATACATATTGCAAATATAATCATGGTTTCAATGTCTCCTCTAGCTAAAATAAGTTTAGCTCCTCATGTTTGCAAAACAAAGATAATTAAACTTAAACATTAAAAACAAAGATAGAATACACCTAGAAACACTCCAGGTGGCTCCTCCTTCCTTCCTTGCTGCGCACAATGGGGATTTGTGAGAATTTACGCTCTTGAGGTGTGGTGGATGGTGTGGTATGAAATTATGCTAGAGGGTGGTGATTTATGAGTGTTACGGCATCATGTATTTATAGGGTGAAGGGAAGGCACGAAATTGGGCTAAAAATGAAAGGAATTAGGACTCTAAATCACCGAAGAATAAGGACACTTTCAATCAGATTCCAAGGAGGATAAGGAATGGTCCTTGTGGCAGATTCTAGAACTTCTAGAAAGGTTACATGTGACATAAACTTAGGGCACGAAAATAGGGCTTCTAGAACTTGATATTTAGGTGATTTAATGTGAAAAGGAGTCATCTTTGCAGCTGGAATTAAGGTAGGAAAAGATTAGGTTAGGATAAGATAAGATAAGGTTGGATAAGGTTTGGATAAGATAAGGTAATTTGGATAATGTTTCCTTCTTCATGGCTGATTCCTTAGCCTCCAAGTCTTTGATTTAATTCTTCCAGATGTTAAGCACATTCCTAGCCTCTTTTGATCTTCAATTTCGTCCATCCACCTTGGTCCATGCATATGCTATCCATTCCAAGCCCAAAACTGCTTCAAATAGCACCAAATTTCACTTTCTTGCCAACTTTGTCATTTAAACCTACAAACACACGAAAATAGCTTAAAACACTATAATAAATAGAAACTAACTTACTAAATGCAAAGAAACAAGCTAACAAAGTTGCATAAATATGCTCCTATCAGTGAAACTCCCTTATACTCTAGCATCAAATTCAAATTCATGCATGCAAATTAAGTGTTGACCCTCAACCAACACACATAAACAAGTTTTAATAACTTAGATAAGCAAACCACACTCATGCCTTAAGAAACAATAACTGTATGTAATCAATTCATATAAAACATATAATCACGGCTTCGAATTCACCTCCAACTATAAAGAAATTAGTTCCTCATGTTCATCATAATTGAAAACCAAATTAAAATAAATATTGAACTAAAACTAAGGATAGAAAGAACCCAGAAGCACTCCACACTCCAATGGTAGATTTCGAACCCTACTTGGATGGTGGCAAGCATGGCACAAGTCCTTCTATGCTTCCTTCCTTGCTGCAGCACTAGGGTGAATTAAGGTGTTTGATGGCTGAATGTATGAATGAATGTATAAGTGAATGGATGGTGGTGTTTTCTGCGACATAAGTATGTATATATATGTGTGATACACGGCTGCAACCCTAGGGAAATCAGATTAGGGTGTTGTAGAAATCATGACACACCCCGACCGAGATCAGGGCGTGCTGGCCATCACACGAAGGTGACGTAGTCATGTGCACGTGCGGAAGCTAATAAAATAGTAATATAAAAGTACGAATAATTAAAAACTAGCGTACAAAGTACTCAGATAAGTGCTAGCGTAAGTGAGATACAAATTCAGAGCAAGACTACAGCAGTCCAAAAGAAAAGTCGCGACAAAAGTACACCCGAAGGTAACCCTACGCTGGTGAGTGTCTGTCAGAAAAGCCGGAAGAACCCTCTGGGAAACCACCGAACCTGCTAAGCAACTAGAACCTGGAGGGGCGCAAAACAAAAGCGTGAGTGGGCAAAAACAAAGCTCTTTGAAAACCATTTAGCAAAATACATTCTAACCCCTCGCCGTAAAACCTGTATACTTCCCAAAAAATAACGTATATACGTATGTATAGATATGCCAAACATGCTCAAAGGTATGCCAATCATGCTCAAGATATGCCATGCCGAAACCTCAGAATGAAATGCAAGTGCTCAGGTATAAATCAAATCAATAACATAACATCTGGCAGCCGGAGTCACCTAACGTGACCTGTACGGCTGCATATAGAGCTCAAATCTCAAACTCAATAACTGAACCTGCCCACGAGTCGGAACCACCTAAAGTGGTCTGTACGACAGGCCTGGGTGTAATATATATATACGCTCTAGTGCTACGATCACGTGAAGGCTGTGCGAATAATCGCGGGTCACCTACGAGTCGGAACCACCTAAAGTGGTCTGTACGACAGGACTGTGCACCTAACTTGGATCCAAGCTGAGCGTGTGGTGCGGGAGGTGAACATCACGTGAAGGACTGTGCCCTACTCTGGGCGGGAGCACTAACACCGGGGGTGCAGGTTATGAGCTCTCTAAGCATCTCAAACTATTGCTGAATGTAAATATGAATACCACTTACCTGGCACTTACTTGTACGTCCACAGCACCAAATACGCATATATAAATGTATGCCACTACTAATGCATGTGATGATGCATAAATGATAAGAATATGGTGCATGGCATAAAACAATAACCCTTTTTAACCTATTTCTGGGAATATAAATGTATATAGGTATATACGGAAAACCAAAAGCCCACTCACTGGTATGTGGAAGGGTCGTAGCCCCCCTGTCTCGAGTGCGCACGCTCGTCCTCGGAATACGTGTCACCTATATGCGAAATAACTATAAAAATGTTAACTTTAAAGCACATAACCTAACTTTCGTAATAACTTCTCATACATTGCTCAAAATGGACAAATGAATATACCAACGTGCTCTACACAACCTCAGGATCACAACCATATTTTTAGAAAAAATTTCCTCCGCCACACGTGCCCCCACGCGCCGGCCGCGCGCAGGCATGTGCGGTGCACACGGACGGCGTCAACTGACGCCGTGAGGAATATTCCGTTATCTCTAACGGATTCCGTCAACGGCGTCAGGAATATTCCGTCAGATTTGACGGAATATTCCGTCACCTTCTCCGTTCAATCTCCGGTGCCGTCGCCGTCGCCGGCGCCGTTATCTCTGAGGTCTCGCCTCCTTCCTTGATCTCGAGCTTAATTCAGTTCTTGAGTCTCCTGGTCAGCTACCTGAGCCTCAAGCACCCGATCAACTAGAATTGGTCTAACTTGGAAATTAGCAAGTAGCGCCACCTCTCGATTTTCTGCTTCTAACCTCACTCCCGTAACACGCAAGTCCACCAAAAGAGGAACACGACTAGCGTACAACGCATTAATACGGCCCTGTGACTTCCTGCTAAGTGCATCAGCCACTACGTTCGCACGACCAGGGTGATAATCAATCGTGCAATCGTAATCGCTGAGCAACTCCAACCACCTCCGTTGACGAAGATTAAGTTCTTTCTGAGTAAAGAGATACTGAAGACTCTTGTGATCTGTAAAGATCCTACACTTCTCTCCGTAAAGATAGTGTCTCCACAACTTCAACGCAAAGATAATAGCAGCCAACTCCAAATCATGTGTAGGGTAATTCAACTTATGGGGTTTCAACTGCCGCGAAGCATAAGCAATCACCCTACCATGCTGCATCAATACACATCCCAGACCATTCAAGGAAGCATCGCTATAAACCTCGAAATCACCACTATCGTCTGGGAGTGCCAAAACAGGTGCATGAGTGAGACAATGCTTCAACTGCTGGAAACTATGTTCACACTATCATCCCACTCATATTTAACATCCTTCCTTGTTAACCTCGTCAGTGGCAAGGCAATCACCGAAAAATCCTTAACGAATCTCCGATAATACCCCGCCAAACCAAGGAAACTTCTCACCTCGGTGACGGTTCGCGGTTGCTCCCAACTCTACACGGCCGCAGCCTTCTGAGGGTCCACCAAAATACCCTGAGCAGAAATGATGTGCCCCAAGAACGCAACTTGATCTAACCAGAACTGGCACTTGCTAAACTTAGCATACAATTGGCGTTCCCTCAACCTCTTCAACACCAAAGTAAGATGTCGAACATGCTCCGCTTTGGACTTAGAATACACCAGAATATCGTCAATGAAGACAATAACAAATCTATCCAAGTAAGGCTGGAACACCCGGTTCATTAAATCCATGAAGGCGGCTGGTGCATTCGTCAACCCAAATGGCATAACCAGGAACTCGTAATGACCATAACGAGTCCTGAACGCCGTCTTAGGGACATCACCCCTACTGATCTTCAGCTGATAGTACCCAGACCTCAAGTCTATCTTAGAGAACACACAAGCACCTCTCAGCTAATCAAACAAATCATCGATACGAGGCAATGGATAACGGTTTTTAATCGTCACCCGATTTAATTGCCTGTAGTCGATACACAGCCTCAAAGTTCCATCCTTCTTCCTCACAAACAAAACTGGAGCGCCCCAAGGCGAAGTACTAGGCTGAATAAATCCCTTATCCACTAACTCCTGCAACTGAACTTTCAATTTCCTCAACTCCATGGGAGCCATACGATAAGGAGTTAAAGAAATAGGATTAGTACCTGGAAGCAACTCAATAGTGAACTCCACGTCTCGATCTGGGGGTAAACCAGGTAAATCCTCGGGGAATACATCAGGGAAGTGTCTGACCACTCTCACATCCTCAACTCTGCTAGGAACAGCCTCATCTAGCACCACATGAGCTAGGTACCCCTGACAACCCTTAGACAACAACTTTTTCGCTCGCAACGCCGAGATAACGCCGTGTCTCACCCCACTCTGCTCACCCACGAAAGTAACCACAGGTAGTCCAGGTCGGTGAAACGTAACTACTTTCTAGTAACAGTCGATGTTGGCACGATAGAAATGTAACCAATCTGTGCCCAGAATCACATCAAAGTCAACAATATCTAACGGGATAAGATCGGCTGACAAAGCAACACCCTCTACAATCACTGGACATCCTGGGTACACACAATCTACGACACATCTCTCTCCTCTCGGCATAGCGAACTCTAAATCGTACCCTAGAGGTGTGGGGCGAGGTTGCGTAACTTGAGCAAATGTATGAGAAATTACGGAATGTGTAGCTCCACAATCGATTAAGACTCTAGCAAAACAACCAAGAATATTTAACGTACCCATAATCAAGTCTGGGTTGTTCTGGGCATCCTGCAGAGAAATATTGTGAAGACGCCCCTGGCCCTGCTGACGTCCACTGCGGCCTCCGCTCGCCCAAACACTGCATCCCTGAGCACCGCACCCCTGACTGGGCTGACCCGACTGTCTCGAAGACCCTACACTGCTGGTAGCAATCTCACCCTGCTGATACTGTCCTCCCTGATACCACTGAGAGCCACCTACTGGAGCTGGAGGATACGGCATATAGCCGCCAGAAAACTGAGGATAGCCACCCTGGGAATAGGGATCCTGGGGGTACTGATACTGCCCCGGAGCATAAGGGACAGCATCACCCTGATAGTGGTAAGCACCACCTCGACCCGTCTGGCCGTAGCTAGTCGGACCCTGGATCTGCTGGAGCGGTGCAGGTGGTGGCATAAAAGTCTGCTGCGGTTTCTACTGCTGACCCTGGGGACAATTCGCAGCTCTATGTCCCACCTGTCCACACGTGAAGCAACCACTGCTACTACGCCTACACTCGCCGAAATGTCGGTTGTTACACCTGCGGCAAACTGGGGCCCTACCTCAACCACCATCGCCCTGCCTCTGGCCTCTAGCGCCACCAGAAAATCTACCTCCACGACCTTGTCCAGTGGCACTGAAGCCACCACTAGAAGAACTCGAACCTGCACCACCCCTCTTGAAGTTCTGAGTCTGACGGGGCCCGAGCGATGCTTGACCTTTTCCCTTGTCATCTTTCTTCTGATTGCCGTCCTTCTCTTCATCACTGTCGCTCGACATATTCTCAGAGTCCTCAATCCTCAACAGTATCTCATAGAAATCCTAGTAGGACTCACAGTGTGTAGTAGTCGCCATAGAACGCCACCTCTTCCTGGTGCCCAAACGAAAACGACGGAGCATCTCTGCTGGATTACCAGCAACGTCAGGATGGTAGCGGGACAGATCAGTAAACTTGCGGTAGTACTCATTAGCCGACATCTTCCGCTTTTTCAACTCGGTGAACTCCTGCTTCTTCCGATCAATGTACTCAGGGGGCACATACCTCCTCTTAAACAAATCCGTAAAAACATTCCAATCAGTCATCTGAGCTGGAGTCAACCTACGAAGCTCCTGCTCCCACCAAGCTGCAGACTCCGTATCCAGAAACCATGAGGTCGTCTCGACCCACCTCTCCACAGGAAGGTTCCCCTGATTATGCAACACACGGAAAGTCTTCTCAATGTGTTCTAACCACCGCTCTGCGCCCTCGTGGCCCTCACTACCTTTGAACTTATCCAATTTCAGATTGTACATAGTCTCCAGATGAGTCCTCTGGGGAGGGCGCATCACAGACTGAAGGGCTGTAGCAATAACTTCCCCCAACTGAGCAACATCGGGGAAGCTAGACTCAGAAGAACGACGTGGTTCCCGACGAGGCGACATAATTCTGACAGAAGACACCAAAACCATTAGAATACTCACAAGGACACAGGACTGCCAAACCTAAGCTCTGATACCAAACTGACACACCCCGACCGAGATCAGGGCGTGCTGGCCATCACACGAAGGTGACGTAGCCATGTGCACGTGCGGAAGCTAATAAAATAGTAATATAAAAGTACGAATAATTAAAAACTAGCGTACAAAGTACTCAGACAAGTGCTAGCGTAAGTGAGATACAAATTCAGAGCAAGACTACAGCAGTCCAAAAGAAAAGTCGCGACAAAAGTACACCCGAAGGTGACCCTACGCTGGTGAGTGTCTGTCAGAAAAGCCGGAAGAACCCTCTGGGAAACCACCGAACCTGCTAAGCAACTAGAACCTGGAGGGGCGCAAAACAAAAGCGTGAGTGGGCCAAAACAAAGCTCTTTGAAAACCATTTGGCAAAATACATTCTAACCCCTCGCCGTAAAACCTGTATACTTCCCAGAAAATAACGTATATACGTATGTATAGATATGCCAAACATGCTCAAGGGTATGCCAATCATGCTCAAGATATGCCATGCCGAAACCTCAGAATGAAATGCAAGTGCTCAGGTATAAATCAAATCAATAACATAACATCTGGCAGCCGGAGTCACCTAACGTGACCTGTACGGCTGCATATAGAGCTCAAATCTCAAACTCAATAACTGAACCTGCCCACGAGTCGGAACCACCTAAAGTGGTCTGTACGACACGCCTGGGTGTAATATATATATACGCTCTAGTGCTACGATCACGTGAAGGCTGTGCGAATAATCGCGGGTCACCTACGAGTCGGAACCACCTAAAGTGGTCTGTACGACAGGACTGTGCACCTAACTTGGATCCAAGCTGAGCGTGTGGTGCGGGAGGTGAACATCACGTGATGGACTGTGCCCTACTCTGGGCGGGAGCACTAACACCGGGGGTGCAGGTTATGAGCTCTCTAAGCATCTCAAACTATTGCTGAATGTAAATATGAATACCACTTACCTGGCACTTACCTGTACGTCCACAGCACCAAATACGCATATATAAATGTATGCCACTACTAATGCATGTGATGATGCATAAATGATAAGAATATGGTGCATGGCATAAAACAATAACCCTTTTTAACCTATTTCTGGGAATATAAATGTATATAGGTATATACGGAAAACCAAAAGCCCACTCACTGGTATGTGGAAGGGTCGTAGCCCCCTGTCTCGAGTGCGCACGCTCGTCCTCGGAATACGTGTCACCTATATGCGAAATAACTATAAAAACGTTAACTTTAAAGCACATAACCTAACTTTCGTAATAACTTCTCATACATTGCTCAAAATGGACAAATGAATATACCAACGTGCTCTACACAACCTCAGGATCACAACCATATTTTTAGAAAAAATTTCCTCCGCCGCACACGCCGGCCACGCGCAGGCACGTGCGGTGCACACGGACGGCGTCAACTGACGCCGTGAGGAATATTCCGTTATCTCTAACGGATTCCGTCAACGGCGTCAGGAATATTCCGTCAGATTTGACGGAATATTCCGTCACCTTCTCCGTTCAATCTCCGGTGCCGTCGCCGGCGCCGGAAAACTGGAAAACCTGCAAACCGTGTTTTCTCACTCGTTTCTCCACCGTTTTTCACGTTTCTTGGCCAAAATGAAGCTTAGACCTAGGAGAATCACGATAGACTACTTTTAAAGATTAAAATTCACGAGATCATACTTGTCTCAAAACTCAAAAACCGGCCAACTTCGAAACCCACGATTCCGACGTCCAATTTCGTCCAACGAGCTACTCCGATGCTCCTTAGGACCTCACTAAGACATCTATGAGCTTCAAAAATCCAAAAACAAGCTGGATTAATGTTTGCATGAACAGTGCTCAAAACGGACATCGTCGAATCGACGTGAGAACGACGAATTTCTTACCTGAAAATGGTATGATTGTGCTCCCACGAACTTCACGATCACAACTGTGCTCTTAGTTTCCTCGATCTGCTAGTGTTTAGGGTGTTTGTGGGTTTGTCCATACGTACACAGTGGAAATGGGAGAAATGGGAACACGGGGAGAGACAGGGAGAAAGACAGAGAGAGAGGGATAGGGATAATGTGTGTGTGTGTGGCCCAACACATGCCAACACCACACAAATAACCAAACAACATAACGGAAATGAACTAGGGGCAAAAATGTCTTTTCACAAGTGCGTTTTAATAATCCTGGGACGGGATGTCACAACCTACCCACCTTAATAGAATTTCGTCCCGAAATTCAAAATAACCAAGCAGCAACCCCTAGTGGTCAAAGAACAATCTAGGATACAAATCCCTCATCCGATCTTCTGTCTCCCACGTAGCTTCCTCGACTGAATGATTCCTCCACAAAACTTTTACTAAGTTCACCGTCTTATTCCTCAGAACCTTCTCTTTCCAATCGATGATCGTCACCGGTTCCTCGTCATACGTCAAATCTGGATTAATCTCTAACGGTTGAGGAGGTATCACGTGAGATGGATCAGCAACATAGTGTCGGAGCATAGACACGTGAAAGACGTTATGCACTCTAGCCAACTCCGGAGGCAACTCCAACCTGTAACCTACCTCACCAACTCATTCTGTGACCATGTAATGGTCCGATGTACCTGGGACTCAACTTCCCCTTCTTTCCAAACCGCACGACACCTCTCCACGGTGAAAGCTTCAGAAATACCCAATCTCCGACCTCATACACTCTGTCAGTAGCATGCCGATCCGCTAAACTCTTCTGCCTATCCTGAGTTGCTTTCAGGTTAGACTTAATCACCTGAACATTCTGAGTAGTCTCCTCAACAATCTCCGGACCCACTAAAACTCTCTCGCCAACCTTTGACCAACACAACGGTGTGCGACAAGCTCTGCCATACAAAGCCTCAAATGGCGCCATGCCGATGCTCGAATGGAAACTGTTGTTGTAGGCAAATTCCATCAAATCTAACCGCTGGTGCCAAGCATCACCAAATTGCAACACCGAAGCTCGCAACATATCCTCCAAAGTCTGAATAGTTCTCTCTGATTGTCCGTCTGTCTGTGGATGATACGCCGTACTGTAAAGTAGCCTCGTGCCCAAAGCTTCCTGAAAAGCCACCCAGAACTTCGATGTAAATCGTGGATCACGATCCGAGACAATACTCACTGGGACACCATGATACTTAGACACATACAAACATAAAAAACGACTCTTTTTGGGTTTTTTTCAAAACGTTTTTCGAATTTTTTTTTTCAAAATTTTCGGATTTTATGTTACAGGACGCATTAAAACACTTCAAAACATTGAGTAAAAACTTTTAGAAGTGAGAGGTGATAAAATTCAAAAATTAGTCATGGAAAGCATCTATTTACCCCCCCACACTTCAACCAAACATTGTCCTCAATGTATCAAACATAGACTCTCACACAAGCAATCAAACAACACAACTAACAAACATGACAAATATGGCAAAGTAAAAGCAATAACGAGTAAGGTTAAGGAACGCAATTCTGGTTTTGGAGCCGAAGATTCCTAGGTCTTCATTATTTGAACGCATGGGTTGCCTACCAAGAAGCGCTTGCTTTAATGTCTGCCAGCTGGACGATACTTCCATTTAAGCTTCATTAGAGCCCACGACATGGAGGGGTACATCCTCCACGACATGCTCCTTAAAATACTCATAATAAGGCTTCAAACGGTGTCTATTCACTTTGAATTCATGTCCTGTCTTTAAACTTTGAATTTGGACTACACCATAAGGAAAGACATCAGTAACAACAAAATGACCAACCCACTTAGAACGCAACTTACCTGGAAACAATCGAAGGCGGGAGTTGAAAAGCAACACTTTCTACCCTATAGAGGACGTCTTACTACGAATCATCCTCTCATGTATTTTCTTTGGTTCTTTAATGTTTTCTTGCATGCTAAAGACTCTTAATTTGGAACCAAAGTTGAACATCGCAATTAGGTTGTAGATTAGGAGAATTTGATCAAAACCACACATCTTATGGCTGATCATGTATATGTAAAAAGAACTCCGGAAATAGGTTGGTAATTGAATACAGTTGAACTTTATAAACATGGAATTGGTTTTGTAATGGTGAACTCGAAATCCCTGGACCCATCTTCATCGTTTCTCAATCAACTTATCATTCGTTGTTACATTTTTCTTGCATTTTTAGTTATTCTCATTAACAGCACACAAGCTACATTTAATTTGTTATTTTCATTGTTTAGTGAGGGTTCTTTGTAGGTTAGTAATTTATAGAGATTTAATCAGTCCCTGTGGTTCGACACCCTTACTTGTGCCATTATACTAACCATATATTGCACTCGGAAGGAAGTATATGTCCGAAAAACTTGCTGAGATAGGCCAAAGACTTGAACGTGTAAAGAGCAACACTTTTGAGAACTGTCTATCAACTAGTGCTCAAATTAACAGTGAAGAAGAGGACGATCAATCTTCTAGATCAGCGAGTGTAGGTGCTTATTCTGAGCACTCCAATTCTGAACAAGAAGAAATGGCAAACAATGACGATGAGAATCAAGCTTTGGAGGATTATGCTCAACCGCTTATACCAAATTCACCTTCGTGCATCTTGTTGCTTGTTGAGGCTAGAAACTATGATCTCAAATCTTCACATTTTCATATGCTTCCTTCTTTTTATGGTTTACCTAACGAAGATCTGTTAGCCCATATTAAAGAATTCTATAATGTTGTGAGTGGTTTACCTTTACAGGGAGTGAATGAAGCAAATCTGAGGATGAGAGCTTTTCCCTACACATTGAAAGATAAAGCTAAGGGTTGGTTAATGACTTTAACACCTAGTTCGCTCACTACTTGGGATGCCGTAGCTAAGAAATTTTTGGAGAAATTTTTCTTTACTCAAAAGACAGCTACTTTAAGAGGGCAAACCTTCAACTTTGCAGAACATAATGGAGAACCATTCAATTAATGTTGGGAGCATTTTAAAGGGCTTTTCCTGCAATGTGGACATCATGGGTTACCTTTTTACTTACAAATGTAAATTTTTTACAATGGATTAACCCAAACATGTCAATCTACTGTTGACAATGCAGCAGGTGGAGCTTTGAAGAAAAAGAATGCTCAAGAGTCATATAACATCTATGAGATGTTGGGATCTAATGCTCAACACAAAGATACAAGAGGTAAACGAGCTAAGGTGTATGAAATGAGCTCTAACAATGATCTCGCATTGCAGGTGGCTAGTTTGGAAAAGAAGCTTGATTCCGTGCTTAATATAGTGCCCAAGATAGCTGAGGTGTGGGCCATGTGCAACATACCAGGTCATCCTACTTATCAATGCTCAGGTAGTAAGGCTTATCCCGAATTCGTCCAAGAGCAAGTGAATCTCATGAACCCTTACAATCAGAGGCCACGAAATGACCCATTCTCTAATACATACAACCCTGGTTGGAGAGATCATCCCAATCTCTCATGGAAAAATAACAATCAGTTTCAAAATTTCCAACCTAAGCATGCTACTACAGTTGAAGATACGGTTAAATTGCTAGCCCAAAACACCATTCAATTCCAGCAAACTACCAATAATACTCTCCAACAACATTCGGCTACTTGATGTGAAAATTAACTTGACACACAAATTAAACTCTATTGTTGACAATTGTAGTATATATGTAAGTAGGGATCGTTCTAGACCGAGGATTAACTAGGGATGCTAATCAACACATATAAGACTCAAAAACACTAAACTAGACTCTATAAACTCAAAACTAACTTAAACCACTCAAAATAGCAACAAACAATAAAAAAGACTCAATTCTAGACCTAACAAGTGATTTTGACGAAAATAAGACTTAACTTGACTCAGAAGACTAAAAGAAAACTGATTTTGACGAAAATAACAAGACTAAATGAAAAGAGGATTGTTTTTGACGAATTTAAAACTTAAAACAGAAACTTTGCATAAAACACTTCGTAAAAACGAACTTGGTGAATTTAAATGGGTGAAAGGCTAGTTATTCCTTTAGACTATGAATGACAACGCCCCAAGTTAATTGCATCGCACAATCAACCATCAGATTTTCCTTATTTCATTGAATTGAATGAATATGCATTACAACCAAATTATCTTTCTCAAGTTCTCTATATGAAATGCATAATAAAGATACATATCAAAAGTCATTAAGTTCTATGAAAATCATAAGCAATGACAAGGCATTTATCACTATGAAACGCATGAGACTCATGCCAAGGATTCACTTAACACAATTATGACTAGCAACCTGGACTTGTGAATATAAGTGAATAACTATTACGTGAAACTCCCTTATATTCTAGCATCAAATTCATGCATGCAAATTAAGTGTCGACCCTTAACCAACATATACTTAGATAAGCAAATCACATTCAAGACTCAAGAAACAATAACTGGATCTAATCAATTCATATAAAACATATAATCATGGCTTCGAATTCACCTCTAACTAAAAAGAAATTAGTTCCACATGTTCATCAAAAGTCATTAAGTTCTATGAAAATCATAAGCATTGACAAGGCATTTATCACTATGAAACGCAAGCAACTCATGCCAAGGATTCACTTAACACGATTGTGACTAGCAACCTCCACTACTTGTGAATATAAGTGAACAACTATTACGTGAAACTCCCTTATATTCTTGCATCAAATTCATGCATGCAAATTAAGTGTCGACTCTTAACCAACATACAAAAACAAGTTTTGATTACTTAGATAAGCAAATCACATTCAAGACTCAAGAAACAATAACTGGATATAATCAATTCATATAAAACATATAATTATGGCTTCGAATTCACTTCTAACTAAAAAGAAATTAGTTCCACATGTTCATCATAATTGAAAACCAAATTAAAATAAACGTCAAACTAAAACTAAGGATAGAAAGAACCAAGAACGTCCCACTCCAATGGCATGCACGACACTCCCTTGGATGGCAGATTGCACAAGTCTTCTTCTCCTTCCTTCCTTGCTTGCGACACTAGGGTGATGTGGTGTGAATTATGGTGTTTGATGGCTGAATGTATGAATGAATGAATGAGTGAATGGATGATTGAAACCTACGGCAAAGGCTTGTATTTATAGGGCTAGAGAATACACAATTTTTGAAGGGAAAAGGATTGCACAATCCTAGGAGGAAAGGGTTAATGCATTCAAAAACCAAGGGGGAAAGGGATAAGGAATACACGGCAAGGATTAGGGTTTCTAGAAGGGAATAGGTGCGGCAAAGATTTAGGATCAGATAAGGCCTTTTAGAATGAATATTAGGGCAGATTTCTAGAATAACAAAGACTAAGGGGTGCGCACCTTTGTAGGAGAGGTATTACAATTCCTAAACTACCAAGGAATGGCATATATGTGGCACACAAAGGATAAGGTCTTTAGAATCTGAGTTATGTATTTAAATGTATAACTAATCCCTTCTAAATAGCTAGAATTAAGGCACAAACTGATTTGGATAAGATAAGATAGGATAATGCTAGATTTAGGAAAGGATAAGGTTGGTTAGGATAGGATAAGATAAGGTTGGCTAAGATAAGATTGGATAATGTTCCTTATTTCTTGTTCTTTCCTTATCTTCTTTGTCTTTGAACTTGTTTCTCTAGATTTGTAGCATGTTTCTAGCCTCTCTTGACTTGAATTTCGTCCATCCACCTTGCTCCATATGCAAGCTATCCATTCCATGCTCAAAACTGCTCCAAATGGCTCGAAAATGCACTTTCTTGCCAACTTTACCATTAGGACATACAAACACACGAAGATAGCTTGAAACACTATAATAAGTATTAATTAGCTCACTAAATGTAAGGAAACAACATAGCTATGTAGCATAAATATGCTCCTATCAAATTTCCCCACACTTAGCTTTTGCTAGTCCTTGAGCAAAACAAAACAAAACAACAAAACATAACCTAAACCTTCCAACAATTGCCTTAGGGATTTGCAAGGTAACATGACATATTAAAGATCACCACTCACATAGATTTTAGTTATCCCTACCCTCGAGCATATACTTTAACCATAGTCACCACTCACTAGCTCGCATTTAATCAATCAAAACAACATTTTGAATGTATTAACATACCTTAGAGAATTCCCTCAATTCCTCACCAGATACACTCTATTTTCACACAGATTTCTAACTACACTCCCTACAATAGGTATATGTGAGAAGATTGATGTAAACATATAGACTAGTACTCACATATGTATAATCAAATAAGGCACTTTCTAGAATTATTAACATGTATATGATATGATCTCATGAATGGAATGCCATTAATTAGACGCGAGAACCAGGGATACCATATGCTCGTACCAATTTTAAACTCCACATATTGAAACACATAACAATGAAGATAAAAGTCTAAGGTTGTAACGGGGCTAAGGTATTGGCTAACAAAGAAAGGTAAGGATAAACAAAAGTTCTTAAAGCAATAGTAAGCAAAGTAATGAAATAAGCATTTAGAATTCACTTTTGAATGCAGAAATCAACTTTGAACACTTAGGGCCAGATTTAAACTTTTGGACCCTTTCCTCAACAATCAACACTTGTGAGTTCATTCTCACTTATTTTCAACTCATTTTCTTTCAACTTTTTCTTCTTTTTATTCTTTCTTTTTCACGTTTTTTTTTTTTTTTCCGTGCCCAATTCTTTTTCTTTGGCACACTACATGTACAACCTCCTGGATTCCCACGAAAAACACCTTCCCCCACACTTGTTTTTCTGCAATTTTTAGATCAAAAGGAATTCCCTCTAAGTCATGCTGCACTATCCTTTAAGAACAAGGTTATGGATAGTCCTATTTTAGGCTAGGTAAGGATAATGTGGTTAACAAAGAAAATAGGCTAACTAAGGTTCAAAGGGGTTAAACCTACAATACATATGCATAGGGTAAGGCTTTTTGGCTCTGGTTTAACTAAACAACTTCCTCTTGTTTTATGTTATGCACTCAATATCATGCTTTGAATGAAATGGACATGAGTTCTAGTATTTGGAACTATAATGATGAAACGCATTCTAAGTAGCAACCAAGCAAATAAATGATGAGATCATGCAACAACTTTAGAAAACAAGAAATCATAGATTAATACTCTCCAAATAAAGTTTAGGCTCAAGTCTCTCACGGTTGTAGCGTTAGTTTGAGTTTCTTCCTTCAAGCATGTTACAAAAACTGATTTTTTTCCTTTGTGATTATATGTGAATTTGTAAATGACAACTACAACTAAGCATAAACCAAAGAGCATATCAAACTTCCGCATTCTTTGAGTCTAGTTTAGTGTTTTAACCATTGTTTTACGTTTTTGAGTCAGTTTTCAAGTGATTTAGCAATCCCTCCTAATCCCCGGTTTAGAACGATCCCTACTTATACATATACTACAATTGTCAAAATAGGGTTTTAATTTGTGTGCTTATATATTTCGCATCACATAACCTAAACCTTCCAACGTTTGCCTCAGGGATTTCCAATGAAACATGACATGTCAAAGATCATTACTCACATAGCTTTTAGTCTTCCTTCCCCTCGAGCACATACTTAATCATAGTCACCATTCACTAGCTCACATTTAATCAATTAAAACAACATTTTGAATGTAGTAACATGCCTTAGAGAATTCCCTCAATTCCTCACTAGTTATGCACTCAATTTTCACTCAGATTTTCTGACTACACACCCTACAATAGTTATATGTGAGAAGATTGATGTAAACATGAAAGACTAGTACTCACATATGTTATAACAAAGAAAGCAATTTCTGGAGTAATTAAACATGTTTAGATATGATCTCATGAATGGAATGCTACTACTTAGATGCGAGAACCAGTGACACCATATGCTCATACCAAATTCAAACTCCACAAATTGAAATACACAACACTCAAGATAGAAGTCAAGGGTTGTAACGGGGCTTGGGATATTGGCTAACAAGGAAAGATAGGGATAAACAAAAGTTCTTTAAGCAATAGCAAGCAAAGTAATGAAATTAAGACTTAGAATTCACTTAGAATGCAGAAATCAACTTTTAGACATACAGGGAAGATTCAAACAACTCTAATTCATTGTTTTGGACCCTTACTTCAACAAACAATACTTTGGAACTCTTTTCACCTCTTTTCAACTCTTTTTCACTTTTTTTTTTTTTTTTTTCACAACTTTTTTTTTCTAGCCGTGCCTATGGCACATAAACTCACATCAATAATCCTTCCCCCACACTTATTTTCTGCAACACATTAATCAAAAGGAATTCATTTTTAGTCATGCTTACTATGCTTCAAGAACAAGGGTATGGATGGTCCTAATCTAGGCTAGGTGAGGATAATATGGGTTAACAAAGAACATGGGCTAACACGGCTCAATGGGGTTAAACTTAAACACATAATGAATTAAGGGCACACGGCTATTTGGCTTTGATGGTGGTCACTACACGACTTCATCTTGAATATGTGTTATGCAAATCAATAACATGCTTTGAATGAAATGGGCATGAGTTCTAGCATTTGGAACTAAGTGATGAAACGCCTTCTAAGTAGTAACCAAGCAAAGAACAATGATGCACAGATTATTACTCTCCAAATAAACGTTTAGGCTCAAGTCTCACAGGGATGTAGCGTTAGTTTGAGTTCATTCCTTCAAGCATGTTACAAAAACTAATTTTCCTTTGTGATTACATGTGAATTCGTAAACTATAACTACAACCAAGCATAAACCAAAGAGTATATCAAACGTCCATCCATGTTTGTAACTTTCTTTAACCATTATGCAATTAAAAACCAAATCCTCATCATTGTGTTGGAAGGTAACCTACGACACAAACAAACACACAAAAACAACTCTTTTTGGGTTTTTCAAAACAATTTTTCAAATTTTTATGGGATTTTCGGATTTTTAAGTCAACACACACTAAAACACTCTAAAATAGCTTAAAAACACTTAAAAACAGCAAGGAACAACATTGGAAGTTATGGGTGATAAAATCCCACGAATTTGCATCAACAACACTTAGTTACCCCCCCCCCCCCACACTTAAATCAAACATTGTCCTCAATGTTTCAAGCCTAAAATCACACCAAACAAAAGTAAACACACAAACAGCAACTAAACACTCTAATGATGGCAGAATGTATATAACAAAGAGAAGAGGCTAAGGACGCAAATCTGGTTATGGAGTGTAAATGCCATCCTCTCCTTGGTGATTGCATGGGTTGCCTCCCACGAAGCGCTTGCTTTAACGTCTTGCAGCCGGACGATGGTATGCTCATTCCCCATTGGAGCCCACGGCATGCAATGGGATCTCCTCCACAACATGCTCAACAAAGTTCTCATAGTAGGGTTTCAACCTATGGCCATTCACCTTGAATTCTTGTCCAGTTTTCAAACTTTGTATTTGGACTGCACCATGCACAAAAACATTAGTGATAACAAATAGACCAACCCACTTAGAACGTAACTGACCGGGGAATAACCGAAGACGGGAATTAAATAACAACATTTTCTGCCTGATTGAGAAGGTTTTGCCTCTAATCATCTTGTCATGGAATGCCTTGGTCTTCTCTTTGTAAATCCGGGCATTCTCATAAGCCTCATGCCTAATCTCTTCAAGCTCGTTCAATTGTAGTTTCCTATGGTTTCCAGCCGTGTCCACATCCATATTGAAGGTCTTGACCGCCCAATGTGCCTTGTGTTCAAGCTCCACGGGTAGATGGCATGGCTTGCCATAGACTAGCCGAAATGGGGACATACCAATGGGCGTTTTGTAAGTCGTTCGATACGCCCACAATGCATCCTCCAAACGCAAGCTCCAATCTTTTCTATTTGGCCCAACGGTCTTTTCCAAGATTTGCTTTATTTCTCGATTTGAAACTTCGGCTTGGCCACTGGTTTGGGGGTGATAAGGTGTGGAAGCCTTATGCATCACGTTGTACTTCTTGAGCAACGCCTCAATGGTGCGGTTGCAAAAATGAGACCCACCATCGCTTATGAGCACTCTAGGCATCCCAAATCTAGAGAAAATGTTAGATTTGACAAAATCTGCAACAACTCTAGAATCATTAGTTCGGGTGGCTTTAGCTTCCACCCACTTTGACACATAATCCACCGCAAGTAAAATGTAAGTAAAACGAAAAGAGATAGGGAAAGGACCCATAAAATCAATACCCTAAACATCAAAGATTTCAACAACAAGGATTGGGGTTTGCGGCATTTGGTCACTTTGGCCTAAACTTCCTGTCCTTTGACAACGATCACATGTTAAGCAAAAAGCCCTAGCATCTCTAAACAATGTAGGCCAACAAAAACCACTTTCAAGAACCTTAAACTTTGTGCGTTGTGTGCCAAAATGTCCACCACATGCATATGTATGGCAAAAACTCAAAATGGAATTAAACACAGATTCATGAACACAACGACGCACAATCTGATCCGGGCAGATTTTCCACAAATAAGGGTCGGCCCAAACATAAAAACGTCCATCCTTTTTTAGTTTATCACATTGGGTTGCTTAGACACCAAAAAATTGACCAAATCGGCATACCAAGGGGTACTTACCTCAACGGACAGAAGTTGTTCATCCGGAAACGTTTCTGAAATGGGAAGGGCCTCTTCTTCACGCACCATTCGACTTAGGTGGTCAGCCACCACGTTTTCACATCCCTTCTTGTCCCTAATTTCAATGTCGAATTCTTGAAGTAGGAGCATCCAATGAATGAGCCTTGGTTTGGCCTCCTTTTTGGTGAGAAGATACTTCAAGGCTGCATGGTCAGTGAAAACAATTACTTTAGTACCAATTAGATATGATCTAAACTTATCTAATGCAAATACAACCGCCAAAAGTTCTTTTTCAGTTGTAGAATAATTCAATTGAGCATCATTTAAGGTGCGTGAACCATAATAAATAACATGTGGCTGTTTGTTTTTCCTTTGGCCCAAAACAGCTCCAAGGGCATAATCCGATGCATCACACATCAATTCAAAGGGAATGGACCAATCTGGTGGAGTGGTGATTGGTGCCGTGGTGAGGAGGTCCTTGAGATGGTTGAATGCTTTCTCACATGCCTCGTTGAACTCGAAAGATATTTCCTTTTGTAGGAGACAGCATAGGGGTTGTGCAATCTTGGAAAAGTCCTTGATAAATCGTCGATAGAATCCTGCATGACCAAGAAAAGAACGAACCTCTCTCACCGAAGTAGGAGAGGGTAAGTAGCGTACAAGATCTATTTTAGACTTATCAACTTCAATTCCTTTCTCAGAGATTATATGACCCAAAACAATACCTTGTTTAACCATAAAGTGGCATTTCTCCCAATTTAACACAAGGTTTGTTTCAACACAACATTTCAAGATTAAAGTGAGATTAGCCAAACAATTATCAAAGGAATCACCAAACACACTAAAGTCATCCATGAATATCTCAATAATCATCTCAACATAATCAGAAAATATGCTAACCATACACTTTTGAAACGTGGCAGGAGCATTGCACAAACCGAATGGCATGCGTCGATATGCAAACGTTCCAAAGGGACAAGTAAAAGTGGTATTTTCTTGATCATCCGGGGCAATAACAATATGATTATAATGATGCGAAAATAGTTAAGCACACAAATTAACCCTCTTGTTGTCAAATTGTAGTAAGGATGCAAGTAGGGATCGTTCTGGACCGGGGATTAGGAGGGCTTGCTAAAACCTCTAAACTAACTTAAAAACATAAAAACAAAGTTAAAAACGTTCACAAAGACTCAAAGGACTTGAAACAAGTTCAAAAGACTCAAAACTGCCTAAAAACACTAACTAGGCAATTTCTGACCTTAAACACAATTTTGGACGAATTTAAGATTATTGGTTGATTCAAAACACTTTAAAACACAAACTAAACAGATTCTAAACACTATAGAACAATAAAGTAAAGGGGGGTTTTGATTTGACGAAAATTGAAATAACAAAACAAGTTATAAACTAGGCAGATTGTAAAACGAATTTTGGAAACAAGATGATGGATGGATTAGTTAGAGGTCCATTCTCCACACATGACACATTTGTATATGAATCGATTTTCCAATTGCTTTTCACTAACTATGATGCTCAACACCCTAAGTTAACCGTGAACAACACTTTTTTAACTTTCAAGTTTTCCTTAAGTTATTGAATTGGATGGGAATGCGCATACAACAACTCAAAACATTCTCTAAAAGTCCCTTACGTGAAAAGCACAATAAAGGTACAATCAAAGATCATTAAGTTTCATGAAAACTATAAGTATTGACGAGGCAATTGTTACTATGAAAAGCATGAAACTCTTGCCAAGAATTCAATTAACGCGGTTGTGACTAGCAACCTTCACTACTCATGTTTATAAACTTGTGACGATTAGGTGAAACTCGTTTATAAACTAGCATCGAGTTCATGCATGAAAACTAAGTATGCATCCTTAATCAACATACAAGAACAAGTTTTGAATAAAACAGATAATTGAATTGCAATCACAACTTAACGAATCACAATTGGAAGAAATCAATTCATATCTCAAACATGTTCATGGCTTCAAACTTTCCCCTAACTAATTAGGGGTTTAGCCACTCATGATTACAGCAAACTCAGAAAGTAATAACAAAGTAAACATTGAAAACAAGAACGAAGTACACCTAAGAACGCCCCAATCTGCAAGCATGAAACGTTCAAGGCCTCATTCCTCTCCTAATTGCTGCGGCACAAGGGATTATTGTGAGTTTTGGGGGTTATGGATGATGTAGAATGATGGATTTAGGGTTGGGATGGATGTAGGGGACGACAAGGGTTGGTTTTGGGCAGAAAATATGGAGAATGGTGAAGTATGGATGTGTTCGAGGGATGAGATGAATTTCTTGCGTGAATGGTGAATGAATGAATAATTTTAGGCAGCAACAAGGAGGTTTATTAATAGGATTTCAGGAATTAAAACCCTAGGTTATTTAGGTAATCAGAATTTAAGTCAAAAGCTTTTACAAATAGGAAATCAAATCAGAAATTTAAAGGAACCTACCTAAAAGCTGCGGCAATGCATAAAACACAAAAGGAATGTGTTTTAATGCAAGGAAATAGGAAAGAACTATCTCCCTTGCACGGCAAGGAAGAGGGAAGGTCAAGGGAGGTGCACGGCAAGGCTTGCATAGGAAATAAGTAAGTGTTTAATTCCCCAAATCCATTCTAAGAATCAGGAATTAAGTTAAATCCCTTTAGAATAGGTAATTGAAATCAGGAATTAGGGGAAAAGGGCTAAGTCTTGCGGCAAAGGGAGGAAAAGAAGGGGAAAGTGCAAAACTTGCAGATTTTGAGTGAAAGGGAATGTATAGGTGCGGCTAAGACTTTTAAGAAAGGGATTATGACATAATCTTGCAGATTTTGGGAGAGAAAAGGAAGGTAAGGTGCGGCACAATTCAGGACATGTCTAGGGCTTCTAGAACATGTGATTTAGGCAACCAACATTATTTGGAAACTTGCACAATTGGAAACCTTTCAAGAATAGAAACTCCCTATAATGGAAACTGGTTTCCAATTCTTGATTCCTCCTTCTTCCTTTGATTCTAGGCTCACTTGGTCTTCAATTTCGTCCAACACTTTGGCTCCAAGCATAAGCTATCCATCCTTAGCCCAAAAGTGCTCCAAAAGGCTCCAAAATGCACCTCTTTGCTCCTTTAGCCCTTAGAACCTGAAACCATACGAAAATGGCTTAAAAGACTTAAAGAACTAAGAAATAACAACGTAAATGCACAAGAATAAGCCAACTAAGTCGCCTAAATATGCTCCTATCAAATTCCCCCACACTTAGCTTTTGCTAGTCCTCGAGCAAAACACAACCTAAACCTTCCAACATTTGCCTCAAGGATTTCCAATGCACATGACATGTTAAAATTCATTATCTCCACAGATTTTAGTCATCTTCCCACTTAAGTACATTCTTAATCATAGTCACCACATACTAGTTCACAATTAAGCATTTAAAACCATGTTTTGAATGTAGTAACATGCCTTAGAGAATTTGCTCAATTCCTTACAAGATATGCACTCAATTTTCACTCAGATTTTCTAACTACACACCCTAATCTAGTTATATGTGAGAAGATTGATGTAAACATGAAAACGAACACTCACATATATGTATCACAAAGAAAGCAATTTCTGGAGTTAATAAGCATGTTTAGATATGATCTCATGAATGAAATGCTACTACTTAGATGCGAGAACCAGTGACACCATATGCTCATACCAAGTTCAAACTCCACAAATTGAAACACATAACACTCAAGATTGAAGTCAAGGGTTGTAATGGGGCTTGGGGTGTTTGGCTAACAAAGAAGGGATATGGAAAAAAAAGGTTCTTAAAGAAATAGTGAGCAAAGCATTTGAATCAACTTAGAATTCACTTTTGAATGAAAACTCAACGTTTGAACAAAAAGGGAGAATTTAGACAATTTAGGGCCAGATTTGGTGTTTTGGACCCTTTCTTCAACATTCAACACTTCATCACTCATTCTTACATCTTTTCAAGCTCTTTTTCCTTTCTTTCTTTCTTTTCTTTTCTGTTTTGCTTTTTCATACGTTTTTCACAACTTTTTCTTTTCTTTTGAATCTCAAAACATACATATAAACTTAAGAACAAACATTCCCTCCCCCACACTCATTTTCTTGCATAATGTAACTCAAAAGGAATTCATTTAAGTCATGCTCACTATCTTTTAAGAACAAAGGTGTGGACTGTCCTAAACTAGGCTAGGTGAGGATAATGTGGGTTAACAAAGAATAAAGGCTAAACAAGGCTCAACGGGGTTAACTTAAACATAAAATGAAGTAGGATACACGGAAATTTGGCTCTGGTGGTGGTCACTGATGCGAGAATTAAACGCACACAAATTAAACCCTCTTTTCGTCAAGTTGTAGTAAATGTATAAGTAGGGATCGTTCTGGACCGGGGATTAGGAGGGATTGTTAATCACTTGGATTTGACTTAAAAACGTAAAAACATAATATAAAACACTAAACTAGACTCAAAGAATGTAAAACTAAACTTTAAAACACTAAAACAAATCAAAAGACTCAAAATGCTTTTAAAAACACAAACTAAAATGCTATACTAAACTCGAAGAATTCAAAACTAAAAATAAGAAAGATTAAGACTAAGACTTAAGCGAAATATGGGGGGATTGATTTTGGACGAATTTAAACTAAAATGGATAGATTGTGAAGAAAACAAATTGTAAATATGAAATTGACGGAAATGAATGGATGGTATGGCTAGCTAAGGGGTTCATCTCCATACATGTTACACTTGCATAATAAAATGATTTCCAATTGCATTTCAATAAACCATGAATTCTCAACACCCCGGGTTAATTAGGTCCGCTTAAATTAACCGTCAAGTTTTCCTTAAGTTAATGAATTGGATGATTGCATACGACAACCCAAAGCATTCCTCACAAGTTCCCTACATGAATTGCATAATAGAGAAACAAGCAAGAATCATTAAGCATCATGAAAACTATAAGTGTTGACGAGGCATTCGTTACTATGATTGCATGAAACTTATGCTAAGAATTCGTTTAACGCGATTGTTTATAAGCAACCTCCACTACTTGTGAATATAAGTTCATAACGATTAGGTGAACCTCACTTATATTCTAGCGTCATATTCATGCATGAAAATTAAGCGCGCATTCTTAATAAACATACATAAATAAGTTATCAATCAAACGGTTAAACAAATTGAATCCACAACTTATGAAACGCAATTAGAAGTAATCAAATCAAAATGCAAGCATAAACATATATTTCGAATCCCCCCCTAGCTAAAGGGGGGTTTAGTTCCTCATACAAAACAAAGAGAATTGAAATTAAACATTGAAATCAAAGAAACGCCTAAACATTCCAACAACTCAAACTTGAATTGTATGAACGTTTAGGCCCTCTTCTCTTCCTCTTTATTGTAGCATAAGGTCTAGGGATAATTGGTTTGGGGGATGGAAGTGTGGAATGGAAAAGTGGTTGTGGAGAAGTGGAAGGGGAATGGAAAAATGGTTTTTTTGGATTCTAAGGGAGACTCACGGCTAAGAGAGAAAGGGATGTGTTTGTGGTGTGTTGTGTATGAAATGAGATGTTTTTGAATGATGGGAATGCAAGGGCTTTTATAGGAGAATGAAGGTATAAATGGCTGTTTGTTTAAGCATGCAAGTGGCTAATTAATGATGGACAAATAGCTAGGAAAACATGTGAAAGCTGGAATTGCATGTGAAGGTGTTGGAATGTGAATGAAGGCCACGGCATGGGATGTTTTTTCTGGAATGATGGCAGGTTGTGTATGTGTTTGGGAAGAGAATAAATGTATGATGGTGGCTGAATGATTAAAGGGAATGAATGGGAGTGACACTAGGTTGGTTATGCATGTGGAATGTGGCTGAATTGTTGGTGAAATGATGAAATGGAATGCTGAAAAGGTAGGGAACTCACGGCAAGGATGGTGTTTGGTGCTGGAAATAAATGTGTTTGCATGAGAAATAAAGCTAAAGGTGAATGAATGTGAATGCATGTGAATTAAAGAAGGAATGCTTGTTTGGAAATGAATGTGAAGACATGTGAAAGCTGGAAATGCATGTGAAGATGTTGGAAATGGGAATGAAGGTCACGGCAAAGACTAGTGTTTGAATGTGTAAAGTGTGTGTGAATGCATGTGAAGATGCTAATAAATAATGCATGTAGGGTTAGGAAATAAAATCATAACTTAAAGGGGGATGATTAAAGGGTGTTGAAAGGTTTGAAATGCATGTGTAATGGCTGAAATTGTAAGGGGAATGCATGTGGAAATGTTGGAATGTGAAGGAGTAATGCACGGCTATGGATTAGGGGGAGCATGTGCTTGTAGGGTTGATATGTTTGAAGATGCATGTGTTGAATTGGTGGTTGAATGATGAAAGAATAAGTGAATGATTATGATAAGTGATAAGTGAATGATTATGATAAGTGTATGATATGTTAAGTGATAAGTGAATGATTATGATAAGTGTATGATATGTCAAGTGATAAATTAATGATATGTGGTGAGTGATAAGTGAATGGAAGTGATAAGTGAATGGTTTGATAAGTGAATGATATGATAAGTGAATGCTTTAAGTGTTTAAAATAGGGAACAAAACCCTTCCTTGCATGGCAAGGAAGGGAGACACAAGGAAACACACGACAATGTCCTAAGGTTGCAAGGAATGTTGTTTTTGTGTTCTAAAATGCGTAGGAGTCTTCAATGATGCTTAAACATGAGGTCTTTTAGGATTTAACTTTCCTACTTCAAGTCTTTAATTTCGTCCATCCTCTTGGCTCCAAGCATATGATATCCATTCCAATCTCTAATTTGCTCCAAAAAGCTCCAAAATGCATCCTTTTGCATACCTTGCCCTTAGAACCTGAAAACACACAAAAGAAGCATAAAGGATTAAAATAACTAGAGAAACATAACGTAAATGCACGAGAACAAGCCATTTAAGTCGCATGAATATGCTCCTATCAGTCACTACACAACTTCTTCTTGAATATGTGTTATGTAAATCAATAACATGCTTCGAATGAAATGGGCATGAGTTCTAGCATTTGGAACTATATGATGAAACGCCTTCTAAGTAGTAACCAAGCAAAGAATAATGAGACCATGCAACGACTTTAGAAAACAATAATGCACAGATTTTAACTCTCCAAATAACGTTTAGGCTTAAGTCTCACAAGGTTGTAGTGTTTGTTTGAGTTCCTTCCTTCAAGCATGTTACAAAAACGAATTTTTCTTTTATGATTGCATGTGAAGTCATATATTATAACCATAACCAAGCATATACCAAAAGTAAATCAAACTTCTCTCCATGTTTATAACTCTTTTTAACAGTCATGCAATTACAAACCAAATCCTCATCATTGTGTTCGAAGGTACCCTAAGACACAAACACACAAAAACGACTCAAAACACTCTTTTTAGGCTTTTCAAAACATGTTTTTTCAAATTTTTATGTGATTTTCGGAGTTATAAAACAAAACACACTAAAACACTCCAAAACAGCTTAAAAACACTTTAAAACAGCAAGGCACAACACTTGAAGTTATGGGTGATAAAATCCCACGAATTTGCATCAAATATACTTCGTTACGCCCCCACACTTAAATCAAACATTGTCCTCAATGTTTCAAGCATAAACTAACATGCAAACACATAAACAACAAATCAACAACTAAACAACATAACATGGCAGATTAAAAACAACAACAAAGAGAAGGGTTTGAGGAACGCAAATCTGGAATATGGGAGATTCCTAGGGCTTCCTTTGTTGAATGGATGGGTTGCCTCCCACATAGCGCTTGCTTTAACGTCGTACAGCCGGACGAAGAACATCTTCACTCCACTTTGGAACCCACGGCATTGAGGGGTGTTCCCTCCTTCTTCCTTTCAACACTTTCGTAATATGGCTCAATGAATGGGAGGGGATAGTGATCTTCCCTAATGGTGGTGTTTTGGTTCCGAAAGTCCATGTAAATGCTCTCATCACCTTGAAATCGGTTTGGCACCTGCACCAAAGAAGGTAACAACCTATTAGTTGAAATGGGAATTGAAATAGGGATTGAAGACTTACAAACATATTGTGGTGAAGGCTCAAAATCGGCAGCCTTATCAACAATGTCACTATGGCTACTTTCGACCATATTGGGTGGTTGTAGGGCAATCACTCCAAGTTCCTCTCCAATTGTGGTTCTTGATACATCCTTCTTGATAGGTGCGGATCCTTTCGGCCCTATGTCCTTATGCACATCTATGACAAAACAAGAATGACTATCGTTAGGATTCTTAATAGAGTCATAAACATTGAATTTAATTATATCATCACCAAACTCCATTGTTAGTGCTCCCTTGGCCACATCAATCTTTGTTTGGGCTGTTTTCATGAACGGACGGCCCAACAAGATTGGCAATGATGGAGCACGGCTCGAATCCTCCATTTATAAGACATAAAAATCTGCAGGAAAGATGAGATGATTGACCAGCACTAAAACATCCTCAAGGACTCCTTTGGGATAGGCATTAGATTTATCGGCCAATTGTATAATAACACCATCGTTTTTCAATGCTCCTAGATGTAAAGATGCATAAATTGAATATGGCATGACATTTATTGATGCACCTAAATCTAACATGGTAGATTCAAAACGAGTGTTACCAATGACACATGGAATTGTAAAACTACCCGGATCCTTGCATTTAGGGGGCAGTTTCCTTTGCAAGATGGCGGAGACGTTTTCACCCACTTTTACAACCTCCTTGGTCGAAATCTTCCTTTTATTAGTGCAAAGTTTGATGCGTGATTTACTTGACACTCAAATTAAACCCTCGTTTGACAATTGTAGTAGAATGAATAAGTGAGGGATCGTTCTAGACCGGGGATTAGGAGGGCTTGCTAAAACCTTCTAAATTGACTTAAAAACATAAAAACACAATATAAAACACTATTTAATTCTCGAAGAAAGCAAAACTAAAAATAAGAAAGATTAAGACTAAGACTTCAACGAAATAGGGGGGAATTGGATTTGGACGAATTTAAACTAAAATGAATACTTGGAAACAAAACAAATTGTAAATATGGATTTGACGGAAATGAATGGATGGGAAGCTAGCTAAGGGTTCTTTCTCTACACATGATATTTATGCATATGAATCAATTTCCAGTTATTCCTTCATTGAATTATGAACGACAATGCCCCAAATTAACCGTGACATCACTAGTTAACCCTCAGATTTTCCTTATATTATTGGATTGGATGGCATCATTCGACAACCCAAAACATTCTCAAAAGTTCCCTACATGTCATCATAATAGAGAAACAATCGAAGATCATTAAGAATAATGAAAACCATAAGCATTGACAAAGCATTTGCAACTATGACATCATGTTACTCATGCTAAGAATTAAACTTAACGCGATCGTGACAAGCGACCTTCACTACCTTCAAGTATAAGTTAGTAACGATTATGTGAAACCTTCTTAAACTTTAGCCACATATTCATGCATGCTAATTAAGTGTCGACCCTCAATCAACAAACACAAATAAGTTAATCATCAAATAGTTAAGCCAATTGCATTCACGAATCAAGAGTTCATAACCGGAATTCATCAATTCATATCATATAAATAAACATGGTATTGAAATCACCCTTAGCCAAAAAGGGTTTAGTTCCTCATAACTTTGAAATTAAAGAAACACCTAAACATTCCAACAACTCAAACTTGAATTGTATGAACGTTTAGGCACTCTTCTCTTCCATTCCTCATATTACAAAACAAAGAGAATTGAATTTAAACATTGAAATCAAAGAAACGCGTAAACATTCCAACAACTCAAACGTGAATTGTATGAACGTTTAGGCCCTCTTCTCTTCGTCTTCGTTGTAGCACAAGGACTAAGGGATGTTGTTGGTGTGTTGAATGGATTGGGGGATTATGGAAATGGAAGAAATGGAGGAGAAAGGGAAGGGAATGGTGCAGAAAATGGAGAGACTCACGGCTAGGGAGAAGATGGCAGTGTTTTGTGGTGTGTTGTGTATGAAAATGAGATGATCTTGAATGAATGAATGCAAGGGTATTTATAGGAGTAGTGGAGGGAACATATGGCTGTTTGTTTAAGATGCAAGTGGCTAATTAATGATGGAAAATCAGTTAGGAAAACATGTGAAAACTGGAATTGCATGTGAAGGTGTTGGAATGTGCTGAAATGGTGAAGGGGATACACGGCATTGAGAAGCTTTCTTGCTCATTTTCTGAATGCAATGATGAAGAGTTTAATAATTAATGCATGTAGGTGGCTGAAATGATGAAGAATGAGTGGTGGAAATGAAAGGGAAAGCTAGAAGACATGTGAAGATGCTGGAATTGATGAAGGGGATACACGGCAATGTGTTTTCAGGATGGTTCTTTGTGGTTGTGATGCATGTGATTGTAATGTTTGTTGGTTAAAGATGCATGTGGATGTATTATACAATGGGAAAGTATGTGATTGAATTAAAGGATGCAAAGTGAATGAATCATGAATCATTGTGGATGAAAGGTGGAAGTGCATGTGTTGATGACTAGGTTAGTGGGTGGAAATCTGAAAATGGCATATAGGAATGGGAGCTCACGGTTTGAATGTGTAAAGTGTGTGTGAATGCATGTGAAGATGCAATAAATAATGCATGTAGGGTTAGGAAATAATGAAGAAATGCATGTGAGATGTTTGGAAAGGAAATGGGAACCCACGGCAATGAAGTTGTTTTGTGTTGTGAATTATGATGAATGCATGTGAGTTAAAGAGGGAGAATGTGGTGAAATGATGAAGTAGGAAGGTGGAAATGCATGTGAGATGTTTGGAAAGGAATAAAGAATGAATGGTGGAAATGTGAGTGAATGATGTGCATGTGTGAGAATGCATGTGGAATTAAGAGGAGTATGGAAGTGAAATAAATGAATGATATGTTAAGTGATAAGTGAATGATATGTGGTGAGTGATAAGTGAATGGTTTGATAAGTGATAAATGAACTAGTTTAAAGGGCTAGGGTTTAAGTACATAGAATGGGCCTAAAATAGGTTGGTTTGTATGGCATAATGTGTTATGTGATTGGGTTAGGGCCATTGTTTTGTGTCTTCAAGTGCATACAAGGCCTTCAAATTCGTCCATCATCTTGGCTCCATGGATAAGCTATCCAATCCATGCCCAAAAATGCTCCAAATGGCCTCAAAATGCACTTACTTGCTCCCTAGGCCCTTAGAACCTGAAAACACACAAAAGAAGCATAAAGGACTAAAATAACGAGAGAAACATAACGTAAATGCACGAGAACAAGCCATTTAAGTCGCATGAATATGCTCCTATCAAATACCCCCACACTTAGCTTTTGCTAGTCCTCGAGCAAAACAGAATAAAAACGAATAAACAAAACGACACTAAACACGTAAAACACAACCTAAACCTTCCAACAACCGTCTTAGGGATTTCCAATGCACATGACAAGTTAAAAATCATCATTCTCACAGATTTTAGTCATCTTCACACTTAAGTACATTCTTAATCATAGTCACCATATACTAGTTCACAATTAAGCATTTAAAACCATGTTTTGAATGTAGTAACATGCCTTAGAGAATTTGCTCAATTTCTTTCAAGATATGCACTCAATTTTTACTCAGATTTTCTAACTACACACCCTAATCTAGTCATATGTGAGAAGATTGATGTAAACATGAAAACGACACTCACATATATGTATCACAAAGAACGCAAATTCTGGAGTTAATAATCAAGTTTAGATATGATCTCATGAATGGAATGCTACTACTTAGACGCGAGAACCAGTGACACCATAAGCTCATACCAAGTTCAAACTCCACAAATTGAAATACACAACACTCAAGATAGAAGTCAAGGGTTGTAACGGGGCTTGGGGTATGTGGATAACAAAGAAGGGATATGGAAAACAAAGGTTCTTAAAGAAATAGTGAGCAAGCATTTGAATCAACTTAGAATTCACTTTTGAATGAAAACTCAACTTTTGAACAAAAAGGAAGAATTTAGACAATTTACGCCCAGAATTGGTGTTTTGGAACCTTTCTTCAATCACTTATTCTTTTCTCTTTTTTTTTTTTTTTTTTTTTTCTTTTCTTTTGAATCTCAAAACAAAAACACTTAAACATTCTCTCCCCCACACTTATTTTCTTTCATAATGTAACTCAAAAGGAATTCAATTAAGTCATGCTCACTATCTTTTAAGAACAAGGGTAAGGACGGTCATATTCTAGGTTAGGTGAAGATAAAGTGGGTTAACAAAGAACATGGGTTAACATGGCTCAACGGGGGTAAAACTTACAACATATACGAAATATGGGAAGCGAGGCTATTTGGCTATGGTGGCAACTACACAACTTCATCTTGATATATGTTATGCAAATCAATAGCATGCTTTGAATGAAATGGGCATGAGTTCTAGCATTTGGAACTATATGATGAAACGCCTTCTAAGCAGTAACCAAGCAAAGAATAATGAGGTCATGCAACGATTTTAGAAAACAAGAAATCACAGATTATACTCGCCAAAGAACGTTATAGGCTCAAGTCTCTCAGGGTTGTAGCATTTGTTTGAGTTCCTTCCTTCAGGCATGTTACAAAAACTAAATTTTCTTTTATGATTGCATGTGAAGTCATACATTATAACCATAACCAAGCATATACCAAGAGTAAATCAAACTTTTCTCTATGTTTATAACTCTTTTTAACAGTCATGCAATTACAAACCAAATCCTTATCATTGTGTTGGAAGGTATCCTAAGACACAAACACACACACAAAAAACAACTTTAAAACAACTCTTTTTGGGTTTTTCAAAACAATTTTTCAAATTTTTATGGGATTTTCGAATTTTTAAGACAAAACACACTAAAACAGTTTTAAAACAGTGAGAAACAACATGTGAAGTGATAGGTGATAAAATCCAACGAATTTGCATCAAATATACTTAGTTACCCCCCCCACACTTAAATCAAACATTGTCCTCAATGTTTTGAGCATAGATTCACACAAAGCATAAGTAAATACACAAAAAGCACTTAAACATACTAAACATGGCATAATGTAATTAACAAAGAGAAGAGTTTAGAGACGCAAATCTGGTTATAGAGTGTAAATTCCATCTTCTCCTTGGTAATTGCATTGAGGCTTTGATCTTTGTGATTCCACAGGCTTACTCTTGAACTGGTTTCTGCCCATCGTTGATTTTCCTTTGTGCTACTTCTTGAACTGGGCAGCAGGAATCTTTTGGTCTCCTCCACTTGTTGATTTTCCTTTGTGCTACTGGGCTGGAGGATTCTTTTGGTCTTCCCCGAAGGTCTGAGCTTACCCCTTTGGTCTGTTTCTTTGTTCAATCTTTCCAATTCGTATTGAAAAGGGTTGGAGGATAACTCAGCCTATGTTTGTCTCCACATGCTTCAATGTATCATTTTCACTTGCCTTACTCGCTCCCCTTTGCAGAAGTGGTCCCTTCTCCGGAAGTGTATCAACCGTTGAAGATGACTACTCGAGAGCAACGCTAGGTAAGCAATCAGGAATAGATTCCAGGCAGTTGGTTCCAGAACGGAAGACTGACTCCAAGTGCCGGCTTATTGCTTCTTTTACTTTGCTATGCGAGTAAGAACAAGGACAAAGAAAAAGACAGGGAAAGAGCATGATATGAGATACTTTTGCTTTTGACCTTGATGATATGAGATACCTTTGCTTTTGAAGAAGCGGTGAATGAATCAGCACATGTATTTGTTGTGCTGCTTCCTCCTGGGTCATATGTACTCCAGGCATCTGGTATCATCTTTGGGGAAGAAGAAAGAATTGAGTATTTCGGAAGGCTTTGCTGGGAGTGCGCCCTCAGAGGTGAGGGAGAGTTGGGCATTTTCTTCAGGTTTGCCCTGCCATAAAAGATGAAGGTCGACATATATAGAGATAATATCAAGTGGTGGTATTTTTTACCTTTGTCGACAAACGTTTTGATCCCGCAAATCCGGCTTTTTGAAATAATGGCGCCTCTTCGATCTCTGAACACGCCTCTTCGATTTCTGAGCAGGCGCCCCTTCGATTTCTGAACGACGCCCCTTCGCTTTTTGAACGACACGTGGTAGTGCAGATGCGGCTCCTTTTGACAAAGCTGCACGCGTCTTCTGAAAAGCCGAGAAAGCGTCGCCGAACTTTGCGCTTGTCGGCTAAAGATGTGTAGTTGTGATCATGGTCTCCACGTGTTGTCTGAAAAGAAGAAATCTTTTGACAAAGTTGACGCGTCTTCTGAAAAGCCGAGAACGCGTCGCCTAAATTATGCCGGAAAATCTGGCTTTTTGAATTGGTGGACGCGTCGCCTTGGCTTTTTTATTGGGCTATCGATCACCACAACAAACACACTCTGAAGATTTCCCATTCTTGAAAATCGACTCCGGCCCTTTGAAATTTAACTTCATCCCTTCTCTTTGAACACTTTTGAAAAATGGCAAACTCATCGAACCTTAGCTTGGAATTGAGCCTTAGCAGTGATGCGGCCGCGCCGCGTCAAGGTAACGTATGGCGCCCTTCTTTCTTTTCTTCTAACGGTCCTCTCACAGGTGAAGACTCCGTGATGCAGGACGCCACAACAGCTACAATAGTAGCTAGGAACCTCCTCACTCCGAAAGATAGTAGGCTGCTGTCAGGACGGTCCGATGAGTTGGCCGTTCAAGAGTCCCTCGCACTTAGTGTTCAGTGTGCGAGTTCTGTGTCCAACATGGGCCAACGCCTGCTTGCCCGCTCCCGTCAGGTGGAATCATTGATGGCAGAGGTGGAAAGTCTCAAGCAGGAGATCCAGCAGCTGAAGTATGAGAATAGAAGTTTGCATGTGCTTGCAAACAACTATTCGACGGGCATGAAGAGGAAGCTTGATGAGCTGCAAGAGTCTGAAGGTCGGATTCACAGTGACCGTCAAAGGTTTTCGTCTTTCCTCCAGAGGCACCTTTTTCCTGGCTCATCCAGCGCTTGGCCAAGTATTGAGGCCTGGAATGCTCTATCTTCGATGCCTCCCGCTCCGATGCCCTCTGTTCCTACGCCTTCCGCTCCGATGCCCTCTGTTCCTACGCCTTCCGCTTCAAGAGTAAAGCCACGTAGTGGGGCCTCAAGCAAACAACCTTTATGAAGCACCATCTTCCTTTGTTTAGCAGTGCCTATCAATAAATCAAACATTTTCTCAATGTTACAATCATAGACTCACACAATTAATAAACAAACAAACAATAACAACTAAACAACCTAACAAGGCAGAAACGAAATAGCAACAAAGAGAAGAGTTTTTTAGGAATCTGGATTTGGAGTGCTTTCTAAGTCTTCCTTTGTTGAATGCATGGGTTGCCTCCCAAGTAGCGCTAAGACACAAACAAACACCAAAATGACTCAAATGACTCTAAAAACACATATTTTTGGGTTTTTCAAAAGAAATTTTTTTTTTTTTTTTTTTTTTTTTTTTTTTATAATTTTTATCAAATTTTCGGAGTTTTATACCAAGACACTATAAAACACTCTAAAAACGCTTAAAACAGCAAAAAACAACATTCTAAGTGATAGGTGAATAAATCCCACGAAATTCATGCAAATACAAATTGTTTACCCCCCCACACTTAAATCAAACATTGTCCTCAATGTTTTAAGCAGAAAGTCACAACAGAGCAAGCAAATAAACAAATACGAGAAAGAAAGCAAAGTAAAGGCAGTAAAGAAAAAGAAAGGGGTTTCCAAGTTCTTCTCTATTCGGATGCATGGGTTGCCTCCCACGAAGCGCTTTCTTTTACGTCTTTTAGCCGGACGAGTACCCTCTTTTAATCTTCATTTGAGCCCACGGGATGGAAAGGAATGTCTTCCACCACTTGCCCCACACCATGCTCGTAATATGGCTTCAACCGATGCCCGTTCACCTTGAATTCTACGCCATTCCTTAAGCTTTTTATGTGGACTGCACCATAAGGTAAAACGTTAGTAACAACAAACAGGCCAATCCATTTAGAACGCAACTTACCAGGAAACAAACGTAGGCGAGAGTTGAAAAGTAACACTTTTTGCCCAACTGTGAAGGTCTTGGTTCGAATCATTTTATCATGGAATGCTTTGGTCTTGGCTTTGTACATCCGGGCATTCTCATAGGCTTCATTCCGAATCTCCTCAAGTTCATTCAATTGGAGCTTCCTATGAACTCCCGCTGCATCTATGTCCATGTTGAAAGTCTTCACGGCCCAATGTACCTTGTGCTCTAACTCTACGGGCAAATGACATGGCTTACCATAGACGAGCCGAAAAGGTGACATCCCAATGGGTGTTTTGTACGCCGTACGATATGCCCACAGTGCATCATCTAAACGTAAGCTCCAATCCCTCCTTGTTGGTCCAACGGTCTTCTCCAAAATTTGTTTGATTTCTCGGTTAGACACCTCGGCTTGGCCATTTGTTTGAGGATGGTAAGGTGTGGAGACCTTATGGTTGACATGGTACTTTCTTAGCAACGCCTCAATGGTCCGATTGCAAAAGTGAGACCCTCCATCACTTATGATTACTCTCGGCATTCCAAACCTAGCAAAAATGTTAGTTTTTACGAAATCTGCAACCACCTTAGAATCGTTAGTACGGGTGACTTTTGCTTCCACCCATTTAGAAACATAATCAACGGCTAGCAAGATATAAGTGAAACCATAAGATGGAGTGAAAGGGCCCATGAAATCAATGCCCCAAACATCAAAAATTTCAACATTAAAGACAGGGGTTTGCGGCATTTGGTCCTTGGTACCTATGTTACCCATTCGTTGGCAACGATCACAAGACATACAAAAGGTTCTAGCATCCCTAAATATAGTCGGCCAATAAAAACCACACTCTAAAACCTTGAGGGCAGTGCGTTGTGTGCCAAAATGACCACCACATGCATATGTGTGACAAAAGCTTAGAATTGAGTGAAATTCAGAATCATGCACACATCTACGTATAATTTGATCTGAGCAATACTTCCACAAATAAGGGTCATCCCAAACATAGAAACGTGCATCATTTTTAAGCTTATCACGTTGGTGCTTGTTTAGTTCATTTGGAATTTGTTTAGCCACCAAGTAATTCACTAAATCTGCATACCATGGTTCACTTACCTCAATGGAAAGCAGCTGCTGATCGGGAAACGTTTCAGGGATAGGTACGGCATGTTCATGCTCCTCGTGGATCATTCGGCTTAAATGGTCAGCCACTACATTCTCGCTTCCTTTCTTATCCCGGATTTCAATATCAAATTCTTGAAGAAGAAGAATCCAACGGATAAGCCTCGGCTTTGCTTCCTTTTTCGTGAGCAAGTACCTCAAAGCTGCATGATCAGAATAAACGATTACTTTAGTACCAATTAAATATGAACAGAATTTATCTAAAGCAAAAACCACAGCTAGAAGTTCTTTTTCCGTCGTGGAGTAGTTCAATTGGGCATCATTGAGAGTCCGAGAGGCATAGTATATGACATGCGGCCGCTTGTCTCTTCTTTGTCCTAGAACAGCTCCTAATGCATAGTCGGATGCATCGCACATGAGCTCGAACGGAAGGCTCCAATCTGGAGGTACAATAATGGGGGCCAAGACTAGCTTCTCCTTGAGTTGGTTAAATGCCGAATTACACTCTTCATCAAACTTGAATGGCACATCTTTTTGAAGCAATCGGCAAAGAGGGTTGGACATCTTGGAGAAGTCCTTGATAAAATGCCTATAGAACCCTGCATGGCCAAGAAACGAACGTACCTCTCTAACTGAAGTAGGAGAGGGTAAGTGACGTACAAGGTCTATTTTCGATTTATCTACTTCAATTCCTTTTTCTGAAACAATATGTCCTAAAACTATACCTTGTTTCACCATAAAGTGACATTTCTCCCAATTCAAGACAAGGTTAGTTTCAACACATCGTTTCAAAATTAAGGTCAGATTATCCAAGCAATTATCAAATGAACTCCCAAATACACTGAAATCATCCATGAAAACCTCAATGATCTTTTCAACAAAATCGGAAAATATACTTACCATACACCTTTGGAAAGTGGCCGGTGCGTTGCATAAGCCAAATGGCATGCGACGATAAGCAAATGTTCCAAAGGGACATGTGAATGTGGTCTTCTCTTGATCATCCGGGGCTATCACAATTTGGTTATATCCAGAGTATCCATCAAGAAAACAGTAAAAAGCATGACCGGCTAACCTTTCGAGCATCTGGTCGATGAATGGCAAAGGAAAGTGATCTTTCCTAGTCATGGCATTTAGCTTCCGGTAATCGATACATACTCGGCATCCAGTCTGAATGCGTGTAGGCACGAGCTCATTCTCATCATTCTTGATAACAGTTGCTCCGGACTTCTTGGGAACGACTTGAACTGGAGAGACCCAACGGCTATCGGAGATAGGGTAGATCACTCCGCAATCCAAAAGTTTGATTATTTCCTTCTTCACCACTTCCAGCATCGGAGGGTTGAGACGGCGTTGAGCCTCTCGAGTTGGTTTAGCCCCCTCCTCAAGAAGTATACGGTGCATGCATGTGGTAGGGCTTATTCCTTTAATGTCGGCCAAAGTCCACCCTATGGCCGTTTTGTGCTCTCTCAGCACCCTCACAAGCTTCTCCTCCTCCATTGCCGTGAGACTTGATGAAATGATGACTGGCAATGTTTCGCCTTTTCCCAAAAACACATACTTCAAATGGTCCGGCAACGGCTTAAATTCAAGCGATGGTGCCTGAACAACAGAAGGTAGCATCTTAGTGGAAACTGAATTTGAAAGTGAGAGTGGAACCTTACCATATTGTTGTGGCAATGTCTCAAGGGCTGCCACAACCTCAATTATTTCTTCACTAGAACCCATTGCAAAGAATTCCTCCTCCTTGCCGTGGCCTTGCATTGGCCCAAATCCTTCATTTTTGCGCTCTATGGCCTTAGTGATGGTTGTTTCCAGGGCGTCCTCGTTCAATTCTTCAAGGTATACCTGCGCCAAAGAGTCGATAACATCAATGGAAAAACAAGAATGGTCATCAACGGGATATCTCATAGTTTCAGAAATATTAAAATCAATCACTTCTCCATCGAATTCCATTGTCAAGGTGCCTTTGTATACATCAATCTTCGTTCGGGCCGTCTTCATGAATGGCCTACCAAGAAGAATTGGCAAAGATGTAGAATGGGCTGAATCCTCCATGTCTAGGACGTAGAAATCAGCCGGAAAAATTAAATGGTTCACCTGCACAAGCACATCTTCCAAAACTCCTTTTGGATACGCGTTAGAACGATCGGCCAATTGTATAATTACACCATCTTGTTTTAATTCACCCAAATTCATAGATGCATAAATAGAATAAGGCATGACATTTATGGATGCACCTAAATCAAGCATGGCATGTTCAAAACGATTATGTCCAATCACACAAGGAATCGTGAAACTACCGGGGTCTTTGCACTTGGTAGGCAGTTTACGTTGCAAAACAGCGGACACATTCTCGCTTACCTTCACTACCTCTTTGTTTGCCCTTCTTCTCTTTGTATTGCATAGGTCCTTGAGGAATTTAGCATACTTTGGAACCTGTTTGATTGCATCGAGAAGCGGTATGTTCACTTGTACCTTCCGGAACGTTTCAAGAATGTCCTTCTCGCTTTCTTCCTTTTTTTCTTGCATGAACCTGCGAGGAAAAGGTACATTGGGCAGATTAGGACGTGAAGTACATGAATTTGAACTTAAATTACCTGATTTGGCCGAGTTAGGGTGATCTGCCTCAGGTTGTGTCGTCTCTTCATCTACTTTCTGGGCAGATTTGGGATTGTTTGGCTCGGTCCCAACTTCTTTTCCACCCCTTAGGGTGATGGCCTTGGCGGATTCGAATCCTCCCTTTGGATTGACTGTGGTTGAGCTAGGAAGCTTTCCTTGCTCTCTAATCTGTCCAAGGAACTCAGAAATCTGCCCTATTTGTTTCTTCATATCCGTCATCTCCTTCTCGTTATTTGCTATCCGGTTGTTTTGATTTTGCAACCCCTGCGAAATAGAGGTTAGTAATTGCATAGCTTGATCACTTTCCAAGGACGTACCTGAATGAGATGATGCCGAAGGTTGTTGGGGTTGTTGGGGTTGTTGGGGTTGTTGGGGTTGTTGGGGTGCATACGGCTTGGAATAAAAACCAGGGGGGTTTGGCCTAAATCCTCCTTGTTGGGCAGCTTGTTGTGGCTCCCTCCATTTGAAGTTTGGATGGTCCCTCCATCCGGCATTGTAAGTGTTCGAGTATGGGTTGTTTTGATTTTGTCCTTGGAAACCAATTGCATTGGCAGATTCCCACCCACCATTCTCGATTAGTTGAGGGCACTTGTCAGATGGATGCCCTTGAACTGAGCACACGCCACAAACTTGGTGTTCTTGTGCTTTTGGACCAATCACAACCTGAGAAACAAGAGAAGTAAGATTAGCAAGTTGTGATTGAATTTCAGAAATAGCACTCACCTCATTTACACTTTGTTGCCGTGGGGCTTCCCTTTGGCCCACTCCTTCATATTGTTGAGCGTTGAGCGCTCGGTTGGCTATGAGAA
Organism: Pyrus communis; assembly: GCF_963583255.1. Classification (NCBI taxonomy): domain Eukaryota; kingdom Viridiplantae; phylum Streptophyta; class Magnoliopsida; order Rosales; family Rosaceae; genus Pyrus; species Pyrus communis. The sequence continues at coordinate 9,092,872 of NC_084814.1, read as the reverse complement.
TCTTGGCATCCCTTGGTGTTTTGTCCACCAATGCTCCTCCCGCTGATGCATCAACCATTTGACGTTCGATAGGAAGGAGACCCTCATAGAAATATTGAAGGAGAAGTTCCTCCTTCATTTGATGTTGAGGACATGAAGCTACAAGGCCCTTGAAGCGCTCATAATAAGCCGGGAATGTCTCACCATGATTCTATTGAATACCACTAATTTTCTTCCGTAGGAGAATCACTCTCGAAGTAGGGAAGAATTTCTCCAAGAAAGCACGCTTCATACTCTCCCACGAAGTCACAGTTCCCGGGGCTAGTTCGTAGAGCCAATCTTTGGCCTTGTCCATAAGTGAAAATGGAAAGGCCTTCATCTTCAATATACTCCCATCCACATTGACGGGGGTCATGCTCGAACAAACCACCTCGAACTCCTTCAAGTGTTTGTTGGGGTCGTCCATAGACAAGCCATGGAACTTCGAAATATGGTGTAACAAACTGGATTTGAGTTCAAATTCCTCAGTCTTCCCCTCTGCAGCCGTGGGGTATTGGATACAAAGAGGCAATGCATTATCCAAACCCGAGGCCGAAAGCTCCTTGATGGTTCTATTATCTGCTGCCATGGCTTGTTCTTCTTCAAAAATCTGATCCGTGGGCTTTTCTTCTACACCTACTTCGTCTTCTTCAAGCCCAGGTTGTGGTGGAGGTTGTGGTGGCTCTTGTTGACTCCTCGTTCTCCTTAAAGTGCGTTCAAAATCACCGTCAAAGTCGGAGATGTTCTCTATAATAGGCCGAGAGCGACGAGTCATACACAGTACCTAAAAAAACAAGGAAACAAACAAACTAAGAATCTGAAATAAGAATGCACGAAAAACTAAAAAAATATAAAAATAAAGACAAAGGATTAGCAAAGTTGCTAATCCCCAGCAACGGCGCCAAAATTTGATGCGTGATTTACTTGACACTCAAATTAAACCCTCGTTTGACAATTGTAGTAGAATGAATAAGTGAGGGATCGTTCTAGACCGGGGATTAGGAGGGCTTGCTAAAACCTTCTAAATTGACTTAAAAACATAAAAACACAATATAAAACATTATTTAATTCTCGAAGAAAGCAAAACTAAAAATAAGAAAGATTAAGACTAAGACTTCAACGAAATAGGGGGGAATTGGATTTGGACGAATTTAAACTAAAATGAATACTTGGAAACAAAACAAATTGTAAATATGGATTTGACGGAAATGAATGGATGGGAAGCTAGCTAAGTGTTCTTTCTCTACACATGATATGTTTGATATGTGAATGATATGTGGTGAGTGATAAGTGAATGGTTTGATAAGTGATAAATGAACTAGTTTAAAGGGCTAGGGTTTAAGTACATAGAATGGGCCTAAAATAGTTTGGTTTGTATGGCATAATGTGTTATGTGATTGGGTTAGGGCCATTGTTTTGTGTCTTCAAGTGCATACAAGGCCTTCAAATTCGTCCATCCTCTTGGCTCCATGGATAAGCTATCCAATCCATGCTCAAAAATGCTCCAAATGGCCTCAAAATGCACTTACTTGCTCCCTAGGCCCTTAGAACCTAAAAACACACAAAAGAAGCATAAAGGACTAAAATAACGAGAGAAACATAACGTAAATGCACGAGAACAAGCCATTTAAGTCGCATGAATATGCTCCTATCAAAGTTCCTTCAAGAACTTGGCGTACCTCGGGACTTGCTTGATTGCATCCAAAAGAGGGATATTGACTTGAACTTTTCGAAACGTCTCGAGAATGTCCTTTTCTGCTTCCTCTTTCTTTGTTTGCATGAACCTGCTAGGAAAAGGCACATTCGGAGGAAAAACATTAGTGGGAACTGAACTTGACACGTTTTTACCTTTAATAGACCAATTTGAGGTCTTAGAATCATTCAAGGCTTGCGGCAAAGGTGTTTCCACCTTTGTCGTGGGTAGGCTTTGTTCCTCTTCTTCGATTCTCAACTCTTCCTCCTCATTGGAACGTGGTTTGGATGGTCCGTGGTCAGATCCAACTTGCTTCCCACTTCGCAAACTTATGGCTTTTACAGATTCGAATCCACCTTTCGGATTCACCTGCGTTGAACTTGGTAACTTACCTTGTTCTCTACTAAATTGCCCCATGAATTCAGCCATTTGTCCCATTTGTCTCTTCAACTCAGTCACCTCTCGAGCTTGATTTTGCACCTCATTGGAGTAATTGTTAAGGTCATTTGTTTGTTTTTCTTGCCCCTGCGCCAATGTAGTTAGTAATTGAATAACTTGAGAATTATCAAAAGACGAACCTGAGTTGTTTTGGGACGATGGTGGTTGGTTGCATTGGTATGGCCGTGGAAACCCAGGGGAATTTTGTTGAAATCCCCTTTGTTGTGCAGATTGTTGGGGCTCTCTCCACTTGAAATTAGGGTGATCTCTCCACCTGGGGTTGTAGGTGTTGGAGTACGGATCATAATTGGGTTGGTTTTGGCCTTGGAAACCAATGGCATTGGCAGATTCCCACCCTCCATTCTCTATCAACTGAGGGCATGTCTCGGATGGATGCCCTTGCATTGAACACACGCCACACACTTGGTTTTCTTGTGGTTTTGACCCCTTGACAACCTGAGACACAAGAGAAGTAAGATTAGCCAATTGTGATTGAATGTCAGAAATTGCACTTACCTCATTTACACTTTGTTGCCGTGGCCCCTCTCTTTGTCCAACACCTTCATATTGTTGAGCATTGTGTGCTAGGTTTGCAATTAGAGTTTTGGCATCCACCGGAGTCTTGTCCACTAATGCACCACCCGCCGAGGCATCTAGCATTTGACGTTCCATGGGAAGGAGTCCCTCGTAGAAATATTGGATGAGCAGCTCCTCCTTCATTTGATGTTGTGGACACGAAGCAACAAGTGATTTAAAACGTTCATAATAAGATGGAAACGACTCACCTTGATTTTGTTGGATGCCACTTATTCCTTTCCTCAAGAGAATGATCTTTGCAGTGGGAAAGAATTTCTCTAAGAATGCACGTTTCATACTGTCCCAAGAATTGACAGTTCCGAGGGCCAATTCAAACAACCAATCTTTGGCCTTGTCCATAAGTGAGAATGGAAAGGCCTTCATCTTCAAAATACTCCCATCCACGTTGATGGGTGTCATACTTGAGCAAACTACTTCAAATTCCTTAAGATGTTTGTTAGGATCTTCCATGGATAGCCCATGGAATTTAGGAATATGATGTAATAAACTAGACTTAAGTTCAAATTCTTCCGTCTTACCTTGAGCTGCCGCGGGGTATTGTATGCATAAAGGAACGGCATTGCCCATACCTGAGGCAGAGAGCTCTTTGATGGTTCGATTGTCCACGGCCATGGTTTGTACTTCCTCCACAAACTGTGCCGTGGCCTCTCCTTCGTCAAACTCGGATGTAGAGCTAAAAGACGGTGGGTTAGGGTTTTGTTGATTCTTTTGCTTCCTCAAGGTCCGCTCAAAATCATCGTCAAAGTCAAGGATGTGCTTACGAACAGGTTTTGAACTCCTAGTCATAAACTAGGACCTAGAAACAAGAACAAAAATAAGGTCAGTAACTAAAACGAAAATATATGAAAAAGAAATAAAAGAATTAACGAGGGATTAGCAAAGTTGCTAATCCCCGGCAACGGCGCCAAAATTTGATGCGAAAATAGTTAAGCACACAAATTAACCCTCTTGTTGTCAAATTGTAGTAAGGATGCAAGTAGGGATCGTTCTGGACTGGGGATTAGGAGGGCTTGCTAAAACCTCTAAACTAACTTAAAAACATAAAAACAAAGTTAAAAACGTTCACAAAGACTCAAGGGACTTGAAACAAGTTCAAAAGACTCAATACTGCCTAAAAACACTAACTAGGCAGTTTCTGACCTTAAACACAATTTTGGACGAATTTAAGATTATAGGTTGATTCAAAACACTTTAAAACACAAACTAAACAGATTCTAAACACTATAGAACAATAAAGTAAAGGGGAGTTTTGATTTGACGAAAATTGAAATAACAAAACAAGTTATAAACTAGGCAGATTGTAAAACGAATTTTGGAAACAAGATGATGGATGGATTAGTTAGAGGTCCATTCTCCACACATGACACATTTGTATATGAATCGATTTTCCAATTGCTTTTCACTAACTATGATGCTCAACACCCCAAGTTAACCGTGAACAACACTTTTTTAACTTTCAAGTTTTCCTTAAGTTATTGAATTGGATGGGAATGCGCATACAACAACTCAAAACATTCTCTAAAAGTCCCTTACGTGAAAAGCACAATAAAGGTACAATCAAAGATCATTAAGTTTCATGAAAACTATAAGTATTGACGAGGCAATTGTTACTATGAAAAGCATGAAACTCTTGCCAAGAATTCAATTAACGCGGTTGTAACTAGCAACCTTCACTACTCATGTTTATAAATTTGTGACGATTAGGTGAAACTCGTTTATAAACTAGCATCGAGTTCATGCATGAAAACTAGGTATGCATCCTTAATCAACATACAAGAACAAGTTTTGAATAAAACAGATAATTGAATTGCAATCACAACTTAACGAATCACAATTGGAAGAAATCAATTCATATCTCAAACATGTTCTTGGCTTCAAACTTTCCCCTAACTAATTAGGGGTTTAGCCACTCATGATTACAGCAAACTCAGAAAGTAATAACAAAGTAAACATTGAAAACAAGAACGAAGTACACCTAAGAACGCCCCAATCTGCAAGCATGAAACGTTCAAGGCCTCCTTCCTCTCCTAATTGCTGCGACACAAAAGGTTATTGTGAGTTTTGGGGGTTATGGATGATGTAGAATGATGGATTTAGGGTTGGGATGGAGGTAGGGGACGGCAAGGGTTGGTTTTGGGCAGAAAATATGGAGAATGGTGAAGTATGGATGTGTTCGAGGGATGGGATGAATTTCTGGCGTGAATGGTGAATGAATGAATAATTTCAGGCTGCAACAAGGAGGTTTATTAATAGGATTTCAGGAATTAAAACCCTAGGTTATTTAGGTAATCAGAATTTAAGTCAAAAGCTTTTACAAATAGGAAATCAAATCAGAAATTTAAAGGAACCTACCTAAAAGCTGCGGCAATGCATAAAACACAAAAGGAATGTGTTTTAATGCAAGGAAATAGGAAAGAACTATCTCCCTTGCACGGCAAGGAAGAGGGAAGGTCAAGGGAGGTGCACGGCAAGGCTTGCATAGGAAATAAGTAAGTGTTTAATTCCCCAAATCCATTCTAAGAATCAGGAATTAAGTTAAATCCCTTTAGAATAGGTAATTGAAATCAGGAATTAGGGGAAAAGGGCTAAGTCTTGCGGCAAAGGGAGGAAAAGAAGGGGAAAGTGCAAAAGTTGCAGATTTTGAGTGAAAGGGAATGTATAGGTGCGGCTAAGACTTTTAAGAAAGGGATTATGACATAATCTTGCAGATTTTGGGAGAGAAAATGAAGGTAAGGTGCGGCGAAATTTAGGACATGTCTAGGGCTTCTAGAACATGTGATTTAGGCAACCAACATTATTCGGAAACTTGCACAATTAGAAACCTTTCAAGAATAGAAACTCCCCATAATGGAAACTGGTTTCCAATTCTTGATTCCTCCATCGTCCTTCGATTCTAGGCTCACTTGGTCTTCAATTTCGTCCAACACTTTGGCTCCAAGCATAAGCTATCCATCCTTAGCCCAAAAGTGCTCCAAAAGGCTCCAAAATGCACTTCTTTGCTCCTTTAGCCCTTAGAACCTGAAAACATACGAAAATGGCTTAAAAGACTTAAAGAACTAAGAAATAACAACGTAAATGCACAAGAACAAGCCAAGTAAGTCGCCTAAATATGCTCTTATCATATAACCAGAATATCCGTCAAGAAAACAATAAAAGGAATGACCCGCTAACCTCTCAAGCATTTGATCTAGGAACGGCAATGGGAAGTGGTCCTTCCTTGTGGTGGCGTTTATCTTCCTATAATCAATGCATACGCGCCAACCGGTTTGGGTTCGGGTGGGCACAAGCTCATTCTCCGCATTCTCCACAACCGTCACTCCAGATTTCTTGGGAACACATTGGATAGGTGAAACCCAACGGCTATCAGAGATGGGGTAAATCACTCCACAATCAAGGAGTTTGATTATCTCCTTTTTCACCACTTCCATCATCGGAGGGTCGAGACGGCGTTGAGCCTCTCTAGTTGGTTTGGCCCCCTCCTCAAGAAATATGTGATGCATACATGTTGTGGGACTAATACCTTTGATATCGGCCAAGGTCCAACCTAGGGCAGATTTGAACTCCTTCAAAATACGCACTAGTTTCTCTTCTTCTTGTGCCGTGAGTGATGAAGAAATAATGGCAGGTAAGGTCTCATTTTCCCCCAAGAAAATGTACTTCAAATGGCTAGGTAGTGGTTTGAGATCAAGGATAGGTGCCTGAATTATGGGTGGAAGCAACTTGTTAGTTGAAATGGGAATTGAATCAAAGTTAGAAGACTTACCATCGTGCTTAGGCAATGACTCAAGGGCAGCAACCAACTCAATGAATTCCTCACTTGGAGGCACGGCATGGGATAGAGCATGTGTGTCGTGGGTTAGCAAAAGTTCCTCTCCCTTGGTTTTGAGTTCCATGCTTCTTGTAATGACATTTTCAAGTGCATCGGCGTTCAACTCTTGAAGGTATCCCTGTGCCAAAGAGTCAACCATATCAATGGAGAAACATGAATGATCCTCACTAGGATACTTAATAGAATCAAAGAGATTAAAATTAACAACTTCCCCATCAAATTCCATGGACAAAGTTCCATTAAACACATCAATCTTCGTCTGAGCCGTCTTCATGAATGGCCGTCCAAGGAGGATTGGCAACGAAGGGGCATGGTCAGATTCATCCATCTCGAGCACATAGAAATCCGCTGGAAAGATTAAATGATTGACCTGCACTAACACATCTTCCAAAACTCCCTTTGGATAGGCATTAGATCTATCGGCCAATTGTATGATCACACCATCATTTTTCAATACTCCTAGGTTCATAGATGCATAAATTGAATATGGCATGACATTTATAGAGGCACCTAGGTCTAGCATGGCAGATTCAAAACGAGTGTTACCTATGACACAAGGAATGGTAAAACTACCCGGATCTTTGCATTTGGGGGGTAGTTTGCGTTGCAAGATGGCGGAGACATTTTCACCTACCTTTACCACCTCTTTGGTCGAAATCCTCTTCCTAGTGGTGCAAAACGCCTTTAAAAACTTTGCGTATCTCGGGACTTGCTTGATTGCATCCAAGAAGGGCATGTTAACTTGAACTTTCCTAAATGTCTCAAGGATGTCCTTCTTGGCTTCTTCTTGCTTTGTTTGCATGAACCTACTAGGAAAAGACACATTCGAAGGAAAAACATTAGTAGGAACTGAATTTGACACATTCTTACCCTTTTTGGACAAATTGGACAGTTTGGGATCACTAGAAACTTGCGGCAAAGGTGTTTCCACCTTTGCTGTGGGTTGGCTTGCTTACTCCTCTTCAATTTTCAGTTTTTCATCCTCTTTGGGACCTGATGGTGATGGTGTAGGACCTGCCCCAACTTCTTTTCCACTTCTCAAGAGTATGGCCTTTTGATAGGAGCATATTCATACGACTTAATTAGCTTGTTCTCATGCATTTATGTTGTGTTTCCTTAGTTATTTTAGTGTTTAAAGTCACTTTTGTGTATTTTCAGATTATGAAGCCAAAGTGTGCAAGAAAATGCAAATTGGAGTCTTTTGGAGCAAAAGAGGAATGAATGAGTTGAAGACTTGAAGAACGAGGATTCCTACTTCAACGAGGATTCCTACTTCAACAAGGATTCCTACTCCAACAAGGATTCCTACTTGAAGTAGGAAAGTTAACCCTAGGTTTCCCATTTTGGTAACCTTTCCTAATCTTAAACGTCCGTATTTTCTAGCCACTTTGAAGGCCTTGTATGCACTTTAGGACACAAAACAAAGGCCCTAGCCCACTTTCACACCTTTGCCGTGGGTTTTCCCTTCTCCCCTTCCCTTGCCGTGCAAGGGGGGCATTTTTGTCCTTGTTTATGCATTTAAACACATGCTCCTTCCTAAATAAAACCCTAGCCGCACCTTGTAGCAATTTCCCTTTTTAATTTCTGATTTAATTCCCTAATTCTAGAAGCCTTTGACTTAATTTTAGTTAATAAAAATAAGCTAGGGTTTTATTTTCTGAAACCCTATATATTCTAAAGCTTAGCTGCACCCTAGGGATCCTATTATTCATTCTTTCATCATTCAGCCAAAAACCCTCTCTGCCGCAGCCACCCCTCCATCTTCTCCCTTCAATCCGCAGCCACCATCACCCTTCTAGATACCTGCCGTAGCTTCCCACCATTCGAGCCACCATTCCCAACCTTCCTACACCACTCACACCCCTTGCCGCAACCCTTCACCTCCCTAAATCCATTCCTAAACCAAAATAACATCCAAAAACCCCCTAAACCCTCTCTGCCGCAGCAAGGAGAAGAAGAAAGAGGAGCTAGACGTGCAGAAATTCAACGTGGAATTGTTGGGCGTTTTAGGTGTAATTAATCTTTTGTTCTCTAAGTTTAATTTCAATTTTGTTTCTCTTTCTGTGAACATGAGAGGCTAAATCCCTAGTTAGTTAGGGGGTGATTCGAAACCATGTTTATGCTTGCTATATAAATTGATTACTTTCGGTTGGAATTTCATGAGTTGTGGATTCAATTTGTTTAACTGCTTGATTGATAACTTATTTGTGTATGTTTATTGAGAGTGCACGCTTAGTTTTTATGCATGAATATGATGCTAGAATATAAGTGAGTTTCACGTAATAGTTACAATCTTATATTCACAAGTAGTGGAGGTCGCTTATAAACGATCGCGTTAAATGAATTCTTGGCACTAGTTTCATGCTCATCATAGTAACGAATGCCTCATCAACACTTATAGTTTTCATGTTGCTTAATGATCTTTGATTGTATCTTTATTGTGCTTTTCACGTAAAGGACTTTTGGAGAATGTTTTGAATTGTGTATGCGCTGTCCCATCCAATTCATTAACTTAAGGAGAACTTGAATGTTAATTTAAGCGAACCTAATCAACCCGGGTTGTTGAGTTTCATGATTCATCGAAAGACCAACTGAAAATCATCTTGTATACAAGTGTGACATGTGTGGAGAAGAACCTTCTAGCTAGCATTCCATCCATATTTTCATCAAATTCATATTTACATTCTTTCTTTATTACAATCTGTGCACTTTGTTTAATTTCGTCAAAAACTAAATCCCCCTTTACTTTAGTGTTCAATTTAGTTAGAAAGTGTCTTAGTTTGTGTTTCTAAGTGTTTTGATTCAATTTATCACCCAAATTAGTGTAGGTGCTCAAAACTGCCCAGATTGTGTTTTTAAGGCAGTTTTGAGTGTTTTGGTGCAGTTTTGAGTCTTTTGGTTTGTTTTAGTGTTTTAAGTGTTTAGTTTTGCTTTCTTTGAGTCTAGTTTAGTGTTTTAACCTTTGTTTTACGTTTTTGAGTCAGTTTTCAAGTGATTTAGCAATCCCTCCTAATCCCCGGTTTAGAACGATCCCTACTTATACATATACTACAATTGTCAAAAGAGGGTTTTAATTTGTGTGCTTATATATTTTGCATCAAATTTTTGGCGTCGTTGCTAATCCCTTGGATTGTTATTTTCTGTTTATATTAGTTTGTTTAAGTTTCTAACCTTGTTTTGTTTTTCTTGTTTTAGGTACTAGTGTATGACTCGGAGTTCTCAACCGATTCGTGAGAATATCTTGGACTTTAACAGCGATTTTGAGAGGACTTTGAGACGAAAGAGGAAGCAACACGAATCAAATCCACCAAGCCCGGAACCTGACCTTGAAGAACAAGTCCTAGAAGAGGAAGAGGAGGCCACGACAAGGATTTTTGAAGAACCACAAGGCATAGCCATGGACAACCGGACACTCAAGGAGCTTTCTGCTTCGGGATTGGATAATGCCGCACCTTTGTGTATCCAATATCCCTCACCTGCCCAAGGTAAGACCGAAGAGTTCGAGTTGAAGTCAAGTTTGCTCCACCACATTCCAAAATACCATGGGTTGTCCATGGAGGATCCGAACAAGCATCTGAAGTGGTGTGTTCAAGCATGACTCCCGTCACGTCGATGGAAGTATTTTGAAGATGAAGGCTTTTCCATTCTCTTTAATGGACAAAGCCAAAGATTGGTTGTATGAATTAGCTCCCGAAACCGTCACATCATGGGAGAGTATGAAAAGGGCATTTCTGGAGAAGTTTTTCCCAACTTCTCGAATCATCCTTTTACGTAAAAGGATAAGTGGAATTCAGCAAGAAGAAGGTGAGTCTTTTCCTACATATTATGAACGTTTTAAATCACTTGTTGCTTCTTGTCCACAACATCAGATGAAAGAGGAGTTACTTCTACAATACTTCTACGAGGGGCTCCTACCAATTGAACGTCAAATGCTCGATGCCTCGGCGGGTGGAGCATTGGTGGACAAGACACCCATGGCTGCCAAGGTCTTAATTGCTAATCGAGCGTTGAACGCTCAACAATACGAAGGAGTAGGCCAAAGAGGACCCTCACGGCAGCAAGTTCATGAGGTAAGTTCCACACCCGACATACATTCACAATTAGCTAATCTTACTTCCATTGTGTCTCAGATGGCCGAAGGGATGGGGATGCAAGGACCAATTGTATGCCGAGTGTGTTCTATCCAAGGACATGCTTCTGAGAAGTGCCCACAACTCATTGAAAATGGTGGATGGGAAAGCGCAAATGCAATTGGATTTCAAGGCCAAAACCAACCAAGGAACGACCCATATTCTAACACATATAATCCTGGTTGGAGAGACCACCCAAACTTCAAATGGAGGGATCCCCAACAACAACCACAACAAGGAGGCTTTAGACAACAACCCCCGGGGTTCTTCACTAAGCCATACGCACCCACACATGCTCCACAACAATCTGCCCCAAATGCTTCAGGGACGTCCCTAGACAATGATACACATCTTAAGTTACTAACTAATTTGTCTCAAGGGCAAGAAAATCAAGCCAAAGCCATGCAAAACCAAGACAAGAGGGTGGATCAATTGGAGAAACAAATTGGGCAGATTGCAGATTTTGTAGGGAAATTTCGTGACCAAGGCCAACTTCCTAGTTCGACCATTCCAAACCCAAAGGGAGGGTTCAAAAGTGCAAAGGCCATACTCTTGAGAAGTGGAAAAGAAGTCGGGGCAAGTCCTACACCATCACCATCAGGTCCTAACGAGGATGAAAAACTGAGAATTGAGGAGGAGGAAGCAAGCCAACCCACGGCAAAGGTGGAAACACCTTTGCCGCAAGCTTCTAGTGATCCAAAAATGTCCAATTTGTCCAAAAAGGGTAAGAATGTGTCAAATTCGGTTCCTACTAATGTTTTTCCTTCCAATGTGCCTTTTCCTAGTAGGTTCATGCAAACAAAGAAAGAAGAAGCCGAGAAGGACATCCTTGAGACATTTTGGAAAGTTCAAGTTAACATACCCCTTTTGGATGCAATCAAGCAAGTCCCGAGGTACGCCAAGTTTTTAAAGGAGCTTTGCACCACTAGGAAGAGGATGTCGACCAAAGAGGTGGTAAAGGTAGGTGAAAATGTCTTCGCCATCTTGCAACGCAAACTACCCCCCAAATGCAAAGATCCGGGTAGTTTTACCATTCCTTGTGTCATAGGTAACACTTGTTTTGAATCTGCCATGCTAGACCTACGTGCCTCTATAAATGTCATGCCATATTCAATTTATGCATCTATGAACCTAGGATGGTGTGCTCATACAATTGGCCGATAGATCTAATGCCTATCCAAAGGGAGTTTTGGAAGATGTGTTAGTGCAGGTAAATCATTTAATCTTTCCGGCGGACTTCTATGTGCTCGAGATGGATGAATCTGACCATGCCCCTTCGTTGCCAATCCTCCTTGGACGGTCATTCATGAAGACGGCTCGGACAAAGATTAATGTGTTTAATGGAACTTTGTCCATGGAATTTGATGGGGAAGTTGTTAATTTTAATCTCTCTGATTCTATTAAGTATCCTAGTGAGGATCATTCATGTTTCTCCATTGATATGGTTGACTCATTGGCGCAGGGATACCTTGAAGAGTTGAACGCCGATGCACTCGAAAATGTCATTACACGAAGCATGGAACTCAAAACCAAGGGAGGGGGATTGTTGCTAGCCCACGACACACATGATCTATTGCATGCCGTGCCTCCTAGTGAGGAATGCATTGAGTTGGTTGCTGCCCTGGAGTCATTGCCTAAGCACGATGGTAAGTTTTCTAACTTTGAGTCAATTCCCATTTTGACTAACAAGTTGCTTCCATCCATAATTCAGGCACCTATCCTTGATCTCAAACCACTACCTAGCCATTTGAAGTACATTTTCTTGGGGGAAGAGGAGACCTTACCTGCCATTATTTCTTCATCACTCACGGCACAAGAAGAAGAGAAACTAGTGCGTGTTTTAAAGGAGTTCAAATCGGCCCTAGGTTGGACCTTGGCCGATATCAAAGGTATTAGTTCCACAACATGTATGCATCACATATTTCTTGAGGAGGGGGCCAAACCAACTAGAGAGGCTCAACGCCGTCTCAACCCTCCGATGATGGAAGTGGTGAAGAAGGAGATAATCAAACTCCTTGATTGTGGAGTGATCTACCCCATCTCCGATAGCCGATGGGTTTCACCTATCCAATGTGTTCCCAAGAAATCTGGAGTGACGGTTGTGGAGAATGCAGAGAATGAGCTTGTGCCCACCCGAATCCTAACCGGTTGGCGTGTATGCATTGATTATAGGAAGATAAACGCCACCACAAGGAAGAACCACTTCCCATTGCCGTTCCTAGATCAAATGCTTGAGAGGTTAACGGGTCATTCATTTTATTGTTTTCTTGATGGATATTCTGGTTATAATCAAATTGTTATTGCCCCGGATGATCAAGAAAAGACCACTTTTACTTGTCCCTTTGGAACGTTTGCATATCGACGCATGCCATTCAGTTTGTGCAATGCTCCTGCCACGTTTCAAAGGTGTATGGTTAGCATATTTTCTGATTATGTTGAGAGGATTATTGAGATATTCATGGATGACTTTAGTGTGTTTGGTGATTCCTTTGATCATTGTTTAAATAATCTGACCTTAATTTTGAAACGTTGTGTTGAAACAAATCTTGTACTTAATTGGGAAAAATGTCACTTCATGGTTAAGCAAGGTATTGTTCTAGGACATATTATTTCTGAAAAAGGCATTGAAGTGGATAAATCTAAGGTAGACCTTGTTCGTCACTTACCCTCTCCAACTTCGGTTAGAGAGGTTCGTTCGTTTCTTGGTCACGCAGGTTTTTATAGGCGTTTCATAAAGGATTTCTCCAAGATTGCGCAGCCACTATGCCGATTGCTTCAAAAAGAGGTGGTTTTCGAGTTTGATGATGCATGCTCCACGGCATTCAAGCACTTAAAGGAGGCTCTCACCACGGCACTAATCATCACTCCACCAGATTGGTCCATTCCCTTTGAGTTGATGTGTGATGCATCGGATTATGCCCTTGGAGCTGTTTTGGGCCAAAGGAAAAACAAACAGCCACATGTTATTTATTATGCTTCACGCACTTTAAATGATGCTCAATTGAATTATTCTACAACCGAAAAAGAACTTTTGGCGGTTGTATTTGCGTTAGATAAGTTTAGATCATATCTAATTGGTACTAAAGTAATTGTTTTCACTAACCATGCAGCCTTGAAGTATCTTCTCACCAAAAAGGTGGCCAAACCAAGGCTCATTCGTTGGATGCTCCTACTTCAAGAATTCGACATTGAAATTAGGGACAAGAAGGGATGTGAAAACGTGGTGGCTGACCACCTAAGTCGAATGGTGCGTGAAGAAGAGGACCTTCCCATTTCAGAAACGTTTCCGGATGAACAACTTCTGTCCGTTGAGGTAAGTACCCCTTGGTATGCCGATTTGGTCAATTTTTTGGTGTCTAAGCAAGTTCCTAACACCTTAAGCAAGGCCCAACGTGATAAACTAAAAAAGGATGCACGTTTTTATGTTTGGGACGATCCTTATTTATGGAAAATCTGCCCGGATCAGATTGTGCGTCGTTGTGCTCATGAATCTGAGTTTAATTCCATTTTGAGTTTTTGCCATACATATGCATGTGGTGGACACTTTGGCACACAACGCACAGCGTTTAAAGTTCTTGAAAGTGGTTTTTATTGGCCTACATTGTTTAGAGATGCTAGGGCTTTTTGCTTAACATGTGATCGATGTCAAAAGACAGGAAGTTTAGGCCCAAGAGACCAAATGCCGCAAATCCCAATCCTTGTTGTTGAAATTTTTGATGTTTGGGGTATTGATTTTATGGGTCCTTTCCCTATGTCTTTTGGTTTTACTTACATTTTACTTGCCGTTGATTATGTGTCAAAGTGGGTGGAAGCTAAAGCCACCCGAACTAACGATTCTAGAGTTGTTGCAGATTTTGTAAAATCTAACATTTTCTCTAGATTTGGGATGCCTCGAGTGCTCATAAGCGATGGTGGGTCTCATTTTTGCAACCGCACCATTGCGGCGTTGCTTAAGAAGTACAACGTGATGCATAAGGTTTCCACACCTTATCACCCCCAAACCAGTGGCCAAGCCGAAGTTTCAAATCGAGAAATAAAGCAAATCCTAGAAAAGACCGTGGGGCCAAATAGAAAAGATTGGAGCTTACGTTTGGAGGATGCATTGTGGGCGTATCGAACGGCTTACAAAACGCCCATTGGTATGTCCCCATTTCGGCTAGTCTATGGCAAGCCATGCCATCTACCCGTGGAGCTTGAACACAAGGCACATTGGGCGGTCAAGACCTTTAATATGGATGTGGACACGGCTGGAAACCATAGGAAGCTACAATTGAGCGAGCTTGAAGAGATTAGGCATGAGGCATGTGAGAATGCCCGGATTTATAAAGAGAAGACCAAGGCCATCCATGACAAGATGATTAGAGGCAAAACCTTCTCAATCGGGCAGAAAGTGTTGTTATTCTATTCCCGTCTTCGGTTATTCCCCGGTAAGTTACGTTCTAAGTGGGTTGGTCCATTTGTTATCACTAATGTTTTTGTGCATGGTGCAGTCCAATACAAAGTTTGAAAACTGGACAAGAATTCAAGGTGAATGGCCATAGGTTGAAACCCTACTACGAGAACTTTGTTGAGCATGTTGTGGAGGAGATCCCATTGCATGCCGTGGGCTCCAATGGGGAATGAGCATACCATCGTCCGGCTGCAAGACGTTAAAGCAAGCGCTTCGTGGGAGGCAACCCATGCAATCACCAAGGAGAGGATGGCATTTACACTCCATAACCAGATTTGCGTCCCTAACCTCTTCTCTTTGTTATTTACATTCTGCCATGCTTAGTGTGTTTAGTGGCTGTTTGGCTGTTTACTTTTGTTTGGTGTGATTTTAGGCTTGAAACATTGAGGACAATGTTTGATTTAAGTGTGGGGGGGTAACTAATGTTGTTGATGCAAATTTGTGGGATTTTATCACCCATAACTTCCAATGTTGTTCCTTGCTGTTTTTAAGTGTTTTTAAGCTATTTTAGAGTGTTTTAGTGTGTGTTGAATTAAAAATCCGAAAATCCCATAAAAATTTGAAAAATTGTTTTGAAAAACCCAAAAAGAGTTGTTTTTGTGTGTTTGTTTGTGTCGTAGGTTACCTTCCAACACAATGATGAGGATTTGGTTTTTAATTCCATGATAGTTAAAGAAAGTTACAAACATGGATGGACGTTTGATATACTCTTTGGTTTATGCTTGGTTGTAGTTATAGTTTACGAATTCACATGTAATCACAAAGGAAAATTAGTTTTTGTAACTTGCATGAAGGAATGAACTCAAACTAACGCTACATCCCTGTGAGACTTGAGCCTAAACGTTTATTTGGAGAGTAATAATCTGTGCATCATAGTTTTCTGAAAGTCGTTGCATGATCTCATTATTCTTTGCTTGGTTACTACTTAGAAGGCGTTTCATCACTTAGTTCCAAATGCTAGAACTCATGCCCATTTCATTCAAAGCATGTTATTGATTTGCATAACACGTATTCAAGATGAAGTTGTGTAGTGACCACCATCGAAGCCAAATAGCCGTGTGCCCTTCACTCATTTTGTGTTTAAGTTTAACCCCATTGAGCCATGTTAGCCCATGTTCTTTGTTAACCCATATTATCCTCACCTAGCCTAGATTAGGACCACCCATACCCTTGTTCTTGAAGCATAGTAAGCATGACTGAAAATGAATTCCTTTTGATTAATGTGTTGCAGAAAATAAGTGTGGGGGAAGGAGAAAAAAAAAAAGTTGTGAAAAAAAAAAGTGAAAAAGAGTTGAAAAGAGGTGAAAAGAGTTCCAAAGTATTGGTTGTTGAAGTAACGGTCCAAAAACAATGAATTTGGCCCTAAGAGTTGCTTGAATCTTCCCTATATGTCTAAAAGTTGATTTCTGCATTCTAAGTGAATTCTAAGTCTTAAATGCATTACTTTGCTTGCTATTGCTTAAAGAACTTTTGTTTGTCCCTATCTTTCCTTGTTAGCCAATACCC
This sequence comes from Pyrus communis, assembly GCF_963583255.1. Classification (NCBI taxonomy): domain Eukaryota; kingdom Viridiplantae; phylum Streptophyta; class Magnoliopsida; order Rosales; family Rosaceae; genus Pyrus; species Pyrus communis. Next base: position 9,076,211 of record NC_084814.1, on the reverse strand, counting down.
CAAGCCCCGTTACAACCCTTGACTTCTATCTTGAGTGTTGTGCATTTCAATTGTGGAGTTTGAATTTGGTATGAGCATATGGTGTCACTGGTTCTCGCATCTAAGTAGTAGCATTCCATTCATGAGATCATATGTAAACATGTTTAATTACTCCAGAAATTGCTTTCTTTGTTATAACGTATGTGAGTACTAGTCTTTCATGTTTACATCAATCTTCTCACATATAACTATTGTAGGGTGTGTAGTCAGAAAATCTGAGTGAAAATTGAGTGCATAACTAGTGAGGAATTGAGGGAATTCTCTAAGGCATGTTACTACATTCAAAATGTTGTTTTAATTGATTAAAGGCGAGCTAGTGAATGGTGACTATGATTAAGCATGTGCTTGAGGGCAAGTAAGACTAAAAGCTATGTGAGTAATGATCTTTGACATGTCATGTTAATTGGAAATCCCTGAGGCAAACGTTGGAAGGTTTAGGTTATTATTTGTTTGTTTTGTTTCGTCTTGTTGTCTTTAGTTGTTTTGTTTTGCTCGAGGACTAGCAAAAGCTAAGTGTGGGGGAATTTGATAGGAGCATATTCATGCGACTTAATTAGCTTGTTCTCGTGCATTTATGTTGTGTTTCCTTAGTTATTTTAGTGTCTAAAGTCACTTTTGTGTATTTTCAGATTATGAAGCCAACGTGTGCAAGAAGATGCAAATTGGAGTCTTTTGGAGGAAAAGAGGAATGAATGAGTTGAAGACTTGAAGCACGAGGATTCCTACTTCAACGAGGATTCCTACTTCAACAAGGATTCCTACTTGAAGTAGGAAAGTTAACCCTAGGTTTCCCATTTTGGTAACCTTTCCTAATCTTAAACGTCCGTATTTTCTAGCCACTTTGAAGGCCTTGTATGCACTTTCGGACACAAAACAAAGGCCCTAGCCCACTTTCACACCTTTGCCGTGGGTTTTCCCTTCTCCCCTTCCCTTGCCGTGCAAGGGGGGGCATTTTTGTCCTAGTTTATGCATTTAAACACATGCTCCTTCCTAAATAAAACTCTAGCCGCACCTTGCAGCCAATTCCCTTTTTAATTTCTGATTTAATTCCCTAATTCTAAAAGCCTTTGACTTAATTTTAGTTAATAAAAATAAGCTAGGGTTTTATTTTCTGAAACCCTATATATTCTAAAGCTTAGCCGCACCCTAGGGATCCTATTATTCATTCTTTCATCATTTAGCCAAAAACCCTCTCTGCCGCAGCCACCCTTCCATCTTCTCCCTTCAATCCGCAGCCACCATCACCCTTCTACATACCTGCCGTAGCTTCCCACCATTCCAGCCACCATTCCCACCATTCCCAACCTTCCTACACCACTCACACCCCTTGCCACAACCCTTAACCTCCCTAAATCCATTCCCAAACCAAAATAACATCCAAAAACCCCCTAAACCCTCTCTGCCGCAGCAAGGAGAAGAAGAAAGAGGAGCTAGACGTGCAGAAATTCAACGTGGAATTGTTGGGCGTTTTAGGTGTAATCAATCTTTTTGTTCTCTATGTTTAATTTCAATTTTTTTCTCTTTCTGTGAACATGAGAGGTTAAATCCCTAGTTAGCTAGGGGGTGATTCGAAACCATGTTTATCCTTGCAATATAAATTGATTACTTTCGGTTGGAATTTCATGAGTTGTGGATTCAATTTGTTTAACTTCTTGATTGATAACTTATTTGTGTATGTTTATTGAGAGTGCACGCTTAGTTTTCATGCATGAATATGATGCCAGAATATAAGTGAGTTTCACGTAATAGTTACAATCTTATATTCACAAGTAGTGGAGGTCGCTTATAAACGACCGCGTTAAATGAATTCTTGGCACTAGTTTCATGCTCATCATAGTGACGAATGCCTCGTCAACACTTATAGTTTTCATGTTGCTTAATGATCTTTGATTGTATCTTTATTGTGCTTTTCACGTAAAGGACTTTTGGAGAATGTTTTGAATTGTGTATGCGCTGTCCCATCCAATTCATTAACTTAAGGAGAACTTGAAGGTTAATTTAAGCGAACCTAATTAACCCGGGGTGTTGAGTTTCATGATTCATCGAAAGACCAACTGAAAATCATCTTGTATGCAAGTGTGACATGTGTGGAGAAGAACCTTCTAGCTAGCATTCCATCCATATTTTCATCAAATTCATATTTACATTCTTTCTTTATTACAATCTGTGCACTTTGTTTAATTTTGTCAAAAACTAAATCCCCCTTTACTTTAGTGTTCAATTTAGTTAGAAAGTGTCTTAGTTTGTGTTTCTAAGTGTTTTGATTCAATTTATCACCCAAATTCGTCCAAATTAGTGTAAGTGCTCAAAACTGCCCAGATTGTGTTTTTAAGGCAGTTTTGAGTGTTTTGGTGCTGTTTTGAGTCTTTTGGTTTGTTTTAGTGTTTTAAGTGTTTAGTTTTGCATTCATTGAGTCTAGTTAGTGTTTTAACCTTTGTTTACGTTTTTGAGTCATTTTTCAAGTGATTTAGCAATCCCTCATAATCCCCGGTTTAGAACGATCCCTACTTATACATATACTACAATTGTCAAAAGAGGGTTTTAATTTGTGTGCTTATATATTTCGCATCACCTTTGCACTTTCGAAGCCTCTCTTTGGGTTTGGAATGGTAGAACTAGGAAGTTGGCCTTGGTCACGAAACTTCCCTACAAAATCTGCAATCTGCCCAATTTGTTTCTCCAATTGATCCACCCTCTTGTCTTGGTTTTGCATGGCTTTGGCTTGATTCTCTTGCCCCTCAGACAAATTAGTTAGTAACTTAAGATGTGTATCATTGTCTAGGGACGTACCTGAAGCATTTGGGGTAGATTGTTGTGGAGCATGTGTGGGTGCGTATGGCTTAGTGAAGAAACCCGGGGGTTGTTGTCTAAAGCCTCCTTGTTGTGGTGGTTGTTGGGGCTCCCTCCACTTGAAGTTTGGGTGGTCTCTCCAACCTGGATTATATGTGTTAGAATATGGATCGTTCCTTGGTTGGTTTTGGCCTTGAAATCCAATTGCATTTGCGCTTTCCCATCCACCATTTTCAATTAGTTGTGGGCACTTCTCAGAAGCATGTCCTTGGATAGAACACACTCCGCATACAATTGGTCCTTGCATCCTCATTCCTTCGGCCATCTGAGACACAATGGAAGTAAGATTAGCTAATTGTGAATGAATGTCGGGTGTGGAACTTACCTCATGAACTTGTTGCCGTGGGGGTCCTCTTTGGCCTACTCCTTCGTATTGTTGAGCGTTCAACGTTCGATTAGCAATTAAGATCTTGGCAGCCATGGGTGTCTTGTCCACCAATGCTCCACCCGCCGAGGCATCGAGCATTTGACGTTCAATTGGTAGGAGCCCCTCGTAGAAGTATTGTAGAAGTAACTCCTCCTTCATCTGATGTTGTGGACAAGAAGCAACAAGTGATTTAAAACGTTCATAATATGTAGGAAAAGACTCACCTTCATCTTGCTGAATTCCACTTATCCTTTTACGTAGAAGGATGATTCGAGAAGTTGGGAAAAACTTCTCTAGAAATGCCCTCTTCATACTCTCCCAGGATGTGACGGTTCCGGGAGCTAATTCATACAACCAATCTTTGGCTTTGTCCATTAAAGAGAATGGAAAAGCCTTCATCTTCAAAATACTTCCATTGACGTTGACAGGAGTCATGCTTGAACACACCACTTCGAATTCTTTCAGATGCTTGTTCGGATCCTCCATGGACAACCCATGGTATTTTGGAATGGGCTGGAGCAAACTTGACTTCAACTCGAACTCTTCGGTCTTACCTTGGGCAGGCGTGGGATATTGGATACACAAAGGTGCGGCATTATCCAATCCAGAAGCAGAAAGCTCCTTGAGTGTCCGGTTGTCCACAGCCATGCCTTGTGTTTCTTCAAAAATTTGATCCGTAGCCTCTTCTTCCTCTTCTAGGACTTGTTCTTCAAGGTCAGGTTCCGGGCTTGGTGGATTTGATTCGTGTTGATTCCTCTTTCGTCTCAAAGTCCTCTCGAAATCGCCGTCAAAGTCCAAGATATGCTCACGAATCGGTTGAGAACTCCGAGTCATAAACTAGTACCTAAAACAAGAAAAACAAAACAAGGTCAGAAACTTTAACAAAATAAAATAAACAGAAAGTAAACAATCCAAGGGATTAGCAAAGTTGCTAATCCCCGGCAACGGCGCCAAAAATTTGATGCGAAATATATAAGCACACAAATTAAAACCCTCTTTTGACAATTGTAGTATATGTATAAGTAGGGATTGTTCTAAACCAGGGATTAGGAGGGATTGCTAAATCACTTGAAAACTGACTCAAAAACGTAAAACAAAGGTTAAAACACTAAACTAGACTCAAAGAATGCAAAACTAAACACTAAAACACTAAAACACTAAAACAAACCAAAAGACTCAAAACAGCAACAAAGCACTCAAAACTGCCTTAAAAACACAATCTGGGCAGTTTTGAACACCTAACACTAATTTGGACGAATTTGGGTTATAACTTGAATCAAAACACTTAGAAACACAAACTAAGACACTTTCTAACTAAATTGAAACACTAAAGTAAAGGGGGATTTAGTTTTGACGAAATTAAAACAAAGAAAACAGATTGTAATGAAAACGGATTGTAAAAACGAATTTGATGAAAATTGCAACAAAATTTGGTACGTCGATTATACGCAAACAAACTAAACCCTATTTGTGACAATTGTAGTAATGATGTAAGTAGGGATCGTTCTAACCGGGGATTAACTAGGGGTGCTAATCTATTTTGAATTGACTTGAAAACACAAAAACTAAATGTAAAGACTCTTAACAAGACTACTATGACTCAGAATAGCTTTGAAAGACTCAAACTGCTTAAAACAATCAAATTGACTCAAATAGAAACTAGAACTTGATTTAGACGAATTTGAAAGTGTTTATGACTCCAAAAGCTTAAAGATACAAAAATAAAACAAATACGAATGATTAAGACTCAATGAAATATGGGGGAAATTGTGTTTGGACGATATTAAATTAAAAAGACAGAATATAATTAAAGGCAAAATGTAAATATGGATGTGATGAAAATATGGATGATGGAATAGCCAAGGGGTTCTTCTCCACACATGTTACACTTGCATACAATATTGATTCTCAGTTGGTCTTTCAATAAGTTGTGAAACTCAACACCCTGGGTTAATTAGGTCCGCTTAAATTAACCGTCAAGTTCTCCTTAAGTTAATGAATTGGATGGGTTAGCGCAACGCAATTCACCACACTCTCCAAAAGTCCTTTACGTGAAAAGCACAATAAAGATACAATCAAAGATCATTAAGCATTATGAAAACTATAAGTGTTGACGAGGCATTCGTTACTATGGAATACGCATGAAACTAGTGCCAAGAATTCATTTAACGCGATTGTTTAAAAGCAACCTCCACTACTTGTGAATATAAGTTCATAACGATTAGGTGAAATTCACTTATATTTTAGCGTCATATTTATGCATGAAAATTAAGCGCGCATTCTTAATAAACATTCATAAATAAGTTATCAATCAAACGGTTAAACAAATTGAATCCACAACTTATGAAATTCCAACGAAAGTTAATCAATTCATATTGCAAATATAAACATAGTTTCGAATCACCCCCTAGCTAAAGGGGGTTTAGTTCCTCATAACTTTGAAATCAAAGAAACCCCTAAACATTCCAACAACTCAAACTTGAATTGTATGAACGTTTAGGCACTCTTCTCTTCCTCGTTGTTGTAGCACAAGGTCTAAGGTGAGCTTTGGGGATTATGTGAAGTGTTTTGGAGGGATGGGAAGTGGTTGGATAGTGGCTGCAATGGAGGAGAAAAACTGCGCAGAAATGGAAGGGGATTTGCGGCACAAGGGTTGTGTTTGTGTTGTGAATGGAAAAATGAGATTCTATGGGGAGTGAATGCAAGGGCTTTTATAGGAGAATGAAGGTGTAAATGGTTGTTTGTTTAAGCATGCAAGTGGCTAATTAATGATGAACAAACAGCTAGGAAAGCATGTGAAAGCTGGAATTGCATGTGAAGATGCTGGAATTGCATTGAAAGCCCACGGCATTGAGTGTGTTTTCTGGAATGATGGCAGGTTGTGTATGTGTTTGGGAAGAGAATAAATGTATGATGGTGGCTAAATGATTAAAGGGAATGAATGGGAGTGACACTAGGTTGGTTATGCATGTGGAATGTGGCTGAATTGTTGGTGAAATGATGAATGGGAAAGCTGGAATTTCAAGGAAACTCACGGCAAAGATAAGTGTTTTGGTGATGGGTGCATGTGTTGATGGTTTTGCATGTGAATTAAAACTAGAGTGATGATGATGAATGCATGTGTAAAGGAAGTGGATTTTCTGCAAATGCAAGACTACTTATACATGGCTGAAATGATGAAGAATAAAGGGTGCAAGTGTGAATGATTGAATGTGCATGTGGGTTGGAAATGTGGTTGCAATGATGAAGTGTAATGGCTGAAAATGGGATGGATTTATGATGGGAGTGCATATGATTAAAGAGTGGGAGTGCATGTGGGTGAATGTGAAGGGAATGCATGTGTTGATGACTAGGTTAGTGGGTGGAAATCTGAAAATGGCATAAGGGAATGGGAGCTCACGGTTTTGGCTAGTGTTTGAATGTGTAAAGTGTGTGTGAATGCATGTGAAGATGCTAATAAATAATGCATGTAGGGTTAGGAAATAAAATCATAACTTAAAGGGGGATGATTAAAGGGTGTTGAAAGGTTTTGCATGGCTTTGAAGTGATTGTGGATTGGGCTAGAGTTTAAGTACATGAAATGGACCCAAATTGCTCATCCTTGCATGGCAAGGAATGGTGTTTGTGTTAAGCCCATGGCAAGGTGTTATGTGATTGGGTTAGGGCCATTGTTTTGTGTCTTCAAGTGCATACAAGGCCTTCAATTTCATCCAACACTTGGGCTCCAAGCATAAGCTATCCATCCTTAGCCCAATAGTGCTCCAAAAAGCCCCAAAACGCTCCACAATGCATCCTTTCGTCAAACACGTCCTATTATCCTGAAAACACACAAAAGAAGCATAAAGGACTAAAATAACTAAAGAAACATAACGTAAATGTACGAGAACAAGCCATTTAAGTCGCATGAATATGCTCCTATCAAATACCCCCACACTTAGCTTTTGCTAGTCCTCCAGCAAAACAAAACAAAAGAAGCCAAAAACAAAACAAAACGAACAAAACACAACCTACACCTTCCAACAATTGTCTCAAGGATTTCCAATGCACATGACAAGTTAAAAATCATTAGTCCCATAGATTTTAATCATCTTCACACTTAAATACATTCTTCATCATAGTCACCACATATTATTTCACAATTAAGCATTTAAAACCATGTTTTGAATGTAGTAACATGCCTTAGAGAATTTGCTCAAATCCTTACAAGATATGCACTCATTTTTCACACAGATTTTCTGACTACACACCCTACACTAGCTATATGTGAGAAGATTGATGTAAATATGAATTCTAACACTCACATATGTTATATCAAAGAAAGCATTTTCTGGATTTACGACAATGACATGAATATGATCTCATGAATGGAATGCTACTACTTAGAATGAGAACCAGTGATTCCATAAGCTCATATCAATTCCAAACTCCACATATTGAATACATAACATCAAGATAGAAGTTGAGGGTTGTAACGGGGCTAAGGGTAATGGTTTAACAAAGAAAGGTAAAGTGAAACAAAGGTAATAGGAAGCGAAGTAATGAAATTGACACTTAAACTCACTTTTAATGGCAGAAATCAACTTTTAAACACAAGGGAAGATTCATGCAACAACTAGGGTCAAATTCACTCTTTTGGACCCTAGTTTCAATAACCAATGCTTGTGAGATCATTCTCACTTATTTTTCAACTCTTTTTTTTTTCTTTCTTTTCAACAATTTTTTTCTTTATTTCATTCTTTGGCCATGCCCTATTATCTTCCCCCACACTTATTTTCTGCAGTATATTGATCAAAAGGAGTTCATTCTAAGTCATGCTTCACTATCCTTTAAGAACAAGGGGTTAACAAAGAAAATAAGCTTGAAAAGGCTAAAAAGGGGTAATCCTACAATACATGTGAAAAGGGATAGGCTTTTTGGCTTTGGCTTGACTAACAACTTCATCTTATTGTATGTTATGCAATCAATATCATGCTTTGAATGAAACGGATATAAGTTCTAGCATTTAGTTCTATCATGATACAATTGCATTCTAAGTAGTAACCAAGCAAGGAATAATGAGATCATGCAACAACTTTAGAAAACAAAGAATCACAGAAAATAACTCTCCAAAGAAAGTAATGGCTCGAATCTCACAGGGATGTAGCGTTTGTTTGAGTTCCTTCCTTCAAGCATGTTACAAAAACGAATTTTTCTTTTATGATTGCATGTGAAGTCATACATTATAACCATAACCAAGCATATACCAAGAGTAAATCAAACTTTTCTCTATGTTTATAACTCTTTTTAACCGTCATGCAATTACAAACCAAATCCTTATCATTGTGTTGGAAGGTACCCTAAGACACAAACACACAAAAACGACTCAAAACACTCTTTTTAGGCTTTTTTTAAAACATGTTTTTCAAATTTTTATGTGATTTTCGGAGTTATAAAAACAAAACATACTAAAACACTCTAAAACAACTTAAAAACACCTTAAAACAGCAAGGAACAACATTTGAAGTAATGGGTGATAAAATCCCACGAATTTGCATTAAATGTACTTAGTTACCCCCCCACACTTAAATCAAACATTGTCCTCAATGTTTTAAGCATAGATTCACACAAAACATAAGTAAACACACAAACAACAACTAAACATACTAAACATGGCAGAATGTAATTAACAAAGAGAAGAGTTTAGGGACGCAAATCTGGTTATGAAGTGTAAATTCCCTCTTCTCCTTGGTGATTGCATTGAGGCATTGATCTTGGTGATTCCACAGGCATACTCTTGAACTGGGCTGCATGATTCTTTTGGTCTCCTCCACTTGTTGATTTTCCTTTGTGCTACTGGGCTGGAGGATTCTTTTGGTCTTCCCCGAAGGTCTGAGCTTACCCCTTTGGTCTGTTTCTTTGTTCAATCTTTCCAATTCGTAATGAAAAGGGTTGGAGGATAACTCAGCCTATGTTTGTCTCCACATGCTTCAATGTATCATTTTCACTTGCCTTACTCGCTCCCCTTTGCAGAAGTGGTCCCTTCTCCGGAAGTGTATCAACCGTTGAAGATGACTACTCGAGAGCAACGCTAGGTAAGCAATCAGGAATAGGTTCCAGGCAGTTGGCTCAAGATCGGAAGACTGACTCCAAGTGCCGGCTGATTGCTTCTTTTACTTTGCCATGCGAGTAAGAACAAGGACAAAGAAAAAGACAGGGAAAGATCATGATATGAGATACTTTTTCTTTTGACCTTGATGATATGAGATACCTTTGCTTTTGAAGAAGCGGTGAATGAATCAGCACATGTATTTGTTGTGCTGTTTCCTCCTGGGTCATCTGTACTCCAGACATCTGGTATCATCTTTGGGGAAGAAGAAAGAATTTAGTATTTCGAAAGGCTTTGCTGGGAGTGCGCCCTCAGAGGTGAGGGAGAGTTGGGCATTTTCTTCAGGTTTGCCCTGCCATAAAAGACGAAGGTCGACATATATAGAGATAATAGCAAGTGGTGGTACTTTTTACCTTTGTCGACAAACGTTTTGATCCCGCAACTCCGGCTTTTTGAAATAGTGGCGCCTCTTCGATTTCTGAGCAGGCGCCCCTTCGATTTCTGAACGACGCCCCTTCGCTTTCTAAACGACACGTGGTAGTGCAGATGCGGCTCCTTTTGACAAAGCTGCACGCGTCTTCTGAAAAGCAGAGAAAGCGTCGCCGAACTTTGCGCTTGTCGGCTAAAGACGGGTAGTTGCGATGATGGCCTCCACGTGTTTTCAGCTTTGTCAGAAATCTTTTGACAAAGTTGAACGCGTTTTCTGAAAAGCCGAGGGAGCGTCGCTTAACTTACGCCGGAAAATCCGGCTCTTTGAATCGGTGGACGCGTCGCCTTGGCTTTTTATAGAGCAATCGATCACCGCCAATATACACACTCTGAAGATTTCCCATTCTTGAAGATCGTCTCCGGCCCTTTGAAATTTTAACTCCATCCACCCCTTCTCTTTGAACACTTTTGAAAAAAATGGCAAACTCATCGAACCTTAGCTTAGATTTGAGTCTCAGCAGCGATCCGGTTGCGCCCCGTCAAGGTAATGTATGGCGCCCTTCTTTTTTATCTTCTAACGGTCTTCTTACAGGTGAAGACTCCGTGATGCAGGACGCCACAACAGCTACAATAGTAGCTAGGAACCTCCTCACTCCAAAAGATAGTAGGCTGCTGTCAGGACGGTCCGATGAGTTGGCCGTTCAAGAGTCCCTCGCACTTAGTGTTCAGTGTGCGAGTTCTGTGTCCAACATGGGCCAACGCCTGCTTGCCCGCTCCCGTCAGGTGGAATCGTTGATGGCAGAGGTGGAAAGTCTTAAGCAGGAGATCAAACAGCTTAAGTATGAGAATAGAAGTTTGCATGTGCTTGCAAATAACTATTCGGCGGGCTGATAGGAGCATATTTAGCCGACTTACTTTGCTTGTTCTCGTGCATTTACGTTGTGTTTCTTTAGTTATTTTAGTCCTTTATGCTTCTTTTGTGTGTTTTCAGGATAATAAGACGTGTTTGACGAAATGATGCATTGTGGAGTGTTGTGGAGCACTATTGGGCTAAGGATGGATAGCTTATACTTGGAGACCAAGTGTTGGATGAAATTGAAGGCCTTGTATACACTTGAAGACACAAAACAATGGCCCTAACCCAATCACATAACACCTTGCCATGGGCTTAACACAAACACCATTCCTTGCCATGCAAGGATGAGCAATTTGGGTCCATTTCATGTACTTAAACTCTAGCCCAATCCACAATCACTTCAAAGCCATGCAAAACCTTTCAACACCCTTTAATCATCCCCCTTTAAGTTATGATTTTATTTCCTAACCCTACATGCATTATTTATTAGCATCTTCACATGCATTCACACACACTTTACACATTCAAACACTAGCCAAAACCGTGAGCTCCCATTCCCTTATGCCATTTTCAGATTTCCACCCACTAACCTAGTCATCAACACATGCATTCACTTCATCATTACACCACCACTCATTCTTTAATCCACATGCACATTCAATCATTCACTCAAGCACCCTTGTGCCATGTTTCCCCCTTTGTTCCCACCCATCACATGCATCATCATCAAACAAACAAGTCTATGCCGTGACCTTCCTAGCCATTTCCAGCTTTTCCCTTTACATTTCACATGCATTCCATACTTCTCCTAGCTGTTTTCCATCATTATTTCAGCCACCATTCACTCTTTAATCCACATGCATTCACACACACTTCACACAAACAACATTCACATGCAAACACAAGCTTTAACCAACAAACAAAATAGCCAACACATGCACCAAAACACTTTGCCGTGGGCACCATTCCACATTCCAGCTTTCCCTTTCATTTCCAGCTCTAACTCTTCATCATTGCAGCCACAAACACCTTAAACAAACAGCCATATACATCTCCACTCCTCCTATAAATACCCTTGCATTCCCATCACCTAGGGACATCTCATCTCATTCACAACACAACACACCACACAAATACACATCCATTGCCGTGCATATCCTTCCAATCTGTGCAGTTTTTATCCTCCATTTCAGCCACTATCCAACTCCTTCCCATCCCTCCAAAACACGTCACATAATCCCCAAAGCTCACCTTAGACCTTGTGCCACAACAACGAGGAAGAGAAGAGTGCCTAAACGTTCATACAATTCAAGTTTGAGTTGTTGGAATGTTTAGGTGTTTCTTTGATTTCAATGTTTGAATTCAATTTTCTTTGTTTTGTAATGGAAGAGAAGAGTGCCTAAACGTTCATACAATTCAAGTTTGAGTTGTTGGAATGTTTAGTTGTTTCTTTGATTTCAAGGTTATGAGGAACTAAACCCCCTTTAGCTAGGGGGTGATTCGAAACTATGTTTATATTTGCAATATGAATTGATTACTTTTGGTTGGAATTTCATAAGTTGTGGATTCAATTCGTTTAACTGTTTGATTGATAACTTATTTATGTATGTTCATTGAGATTGCAAGCTTAATTTTCATGCATGAATATGACGCTAGAATATAAGTGAGTTTCACCTAATCGTTATGAACTTATATTCACAAGTAGTGGAGGTTGCTTATAAACAATCGCGTTAAACGAATTCTTGGCATAAGTTTCATGCGTATTCCATAGTAACGAATGCCTCGTCAACACTTATAATTTTCATTGAACTTAATGATCTTTGTTGAATGTCTCTATCATGCGTATTCCATAGTTAGGGACTTTGATTAAGAATAATTTGGTTGTAATGCGTATTCCATTCAATCCAACGAATTTAGGGAAATCTGAAAGTTAATTTAAGCGGACCTAATTAACTTGGAGCATTGAGTTTCACAACTTATCGAAAGACCAACTGAGAATCAATATTGTATGCAAGTGTAACATGTGTGGAGAAGAACCCCTTGGCTATTCCATCATCCATATTTTCATCACATTCATATTTACATTTTGCCTTTAATTATATCCTGTCCATTTAATTTAATATCGTCCAAACACATTTCCCCCATATTTCGTTGAGTCTTAATCATTCGTATTTGTTTTATTTTTGTATCTTTAAGCTTTTGGAGTCATAAACAGTTTCAAATTCGTCTAAATCAAGTTCTAGTTTCTATTTGAGTCAGTTTGATTGTTTTAGGCAGTTTGAGTTTTTCAAAGCCATTCTGAGTCATAGTAGTCTTGTTAAGAGTATTTACATTTAGTTTTTGTGTTTTAAAGTCAATTCAAATTAGATTAGCACCCCTAGTTAATCCCCGGTTAGAACGATCCCTACTTACATCATTACTACAATTGTCACAAATAGGGTTTAGTTTGTGTGCGTATAAAATCTACGTATCAAATTTTGGCGCCGTTGCCGGGGATTGGCAAAGTTGCTAATCCCTTGTCTTGAGTCTTGTTTAAATTGTTTAGTTTAGTTTCTGTTTTGTTTTAATTTTTTTTTTAGTTTCTGTTTTGTTTTAATTTTTTTGCACCGTGTGTATGTGTTTTTGTGCCGTGTGTGGCAACTTGTTTTCTTACTTGTGCCAAGTCTATTAAGTTGGTTACTTATCTTGTTTACTTTTGTGTGTAGGTACTAGTTTATGACCCGTAGCTCACAACCTGTTCGTGAGCAAATCTCCGACTTTGACGGTGATTTCGAGAGGACTTTGAGAAGGAACAAGAAATTGCAAGAGTCTAATCCTCCTAGTCCCGAACCTGAAGTAGAAGAGGAAGCCACGGATTGGGTTAAAGAGGAAGTACCAACCATGTCTGTGGATAATCGAACCATTAAAGAGCTTTCTGCCTCAGGTTTGGCCAATGTAGCCCCTCTTTGCATTCAATACCCCGCGGCTGCCCAAGACAAGACCGATGAATTCGAATTAAAGTCAAGCTTGTTGCACCACATTCCGAAGTACCATGGGCTTTCCATGGAAGATCCCAACAAGCATCTCAAGGAGTTCGAGGTTGTTTGTTCGAGCATGACACCCATAAATGTCGATGGGAACATTCTGATGATGAAGGCTTTTCCATTATCTCTTGTGGAAAAGGCTAAGGATTGGCTTTTTGAATTGGCACCTGGGACCGTTACTTCTTGGGAGAGCATGAAGAGAGCCTTCTTAGAGAAGTTCTTCCCTACTTCAAAAGTCATTCTCTTGAGGAAGAAAATTAGCGGAATCCAACAAAGTCAAGGAGAATCTTTTCCGGCATACTACGAGCGTTTTAAAACCCTTGTTGCATCATGTCCTCAACATCAAATGAAGGAGGAGCTTCTCCTTCAATACTTCTATGAGGGCCTTCTTCCCATTGAAAGGCAAATGCTCGATGCTTCGGCGGGAGGTGCATTGGTGGACAAAACACCTATGGCAGCCAAGACCCTAATTGCAAACCGTGCTCTAAATGCACAACAATATGAAGGTGTTGGACAAAGAGAAGGGCCACGACAACAAAGTGTGAATGAGGTAAGTGCAATTTCTGATATCCAGTCACAATTGGCTAATCTTACTTCTCTCGTGTCTCAGGTTGTCAAGGGGTCAAAATCACAAGAAAACCAAGTGTGTGGCGTGTGTACAATGCAAGGGCATCCATCCGAGACATGCCCTCAATTAATAGAGAATGGGGGATGGGAATCTGCCAATGCCATAGGCTATGGGAATCAAAACCAACCGAGGAACGATCCATATTCTAACACATATAATCCAGGTTGGAGAGACCACCCAAATTTCAGATGGAGAGATGCACAACAACCTGCCCAACAATCTGCACCACAAAGGGGATTTCAACAAAACCCACCTGGATTCCCGCGACCATACCAATCCAACCAACCACCATCGTCCCAAAACAACTCAGGTTCGTCTTTTGATAATTCTCAAGTTATTCAATTGCTAACTACATTGGCGCAGGGGCAAGAAAAACAAACAAAGGACATGCACAATTACGCCAATGAGGTGCAGAATCAAGCTCAAGAGGTGAAGGAGTTGAAGAGACAACTGGGACAAATGGCTGAATTCATGGGGCAGTTTAATAGAGAACAAGGCAAGTTACCAAGTTCAACGCAGGTGACTCCGAAAGGAGGATTCGAATCTGCCAAGGCCATCATGTTAAGAAGTGGTAAGGAAGTCGGAACCACCTCAAGGCCATCCAAAACAAGTCAAGAAGAGGACATGTTGCTGCAAGAAGAGGAGGAACAAGCAAAGAAGGCCACGGCAAGGGTGAAAGAAACCTTGCCGCAATCCCCTGTTGTGCCAAAACCGTCCAACACGCCTAAGGTAAGTCCAAATTCGACTTTGTCAAGTTCTATTCCACTAAACGTGCCCTTTCCTGGCAGGTTTAGGCAAACAAAGAAGGAGGAGCATGAGAAGGACATTCTTGAGACGTTTAGGAAAGTTCAGGTCAAAACTGCTCCTAGATGCCATAAAGCAAGTGCCCAAATACGCTAAGTTCTTGAAGGAATTGTGCACTACAAGGAAGAGGGCGTCACATAAAGAGATAGTAAGGGTAAGTGAGAACGTTTCCGCTGTTTTACAAAGAAAGTTACCACCAAAGTGCAAAGATCCAGGTAGCTTTACAATCCCTTGTATTATTGGTCAAACTAAGTTCGAACATGCTATGTTAGACTTAGGAGCTTCAATTAACGTCATGCCATACTCTATTTATGCTTCAATGAACCTTGGTGAATTGAAAAATGATGGTGTGATTATTCAGTTGGCTGATAGATCTAATGCCTATCCAAAGGGCGTACTGGAAGATGTCTTAGTGCAGGTGAATAATTTGATCTTCCCGGCGGATTTCTATGTCCTTGAAATGGAGGAAACCACCCATGCTCCATCCTTGCCGATTCTTCTTGGGAGGCCATTCATGAAGACGGCCCGAACTAAGATAGACGTGTTTAAAGGCTCTTTAACAATGGAATTTGATGGGGAAGTCATTGATTTCAATCTTTCTGAAAGTATTAAATTTCCTAAGGACGATCATTCTTGTTTTTCTATTGATATAATTGATGATTTGGCGCAGGAATTTCTCGATTCTTTGGAGAGGGATACACTTGAAACAACAATTGCACAAGGAATTGGGCAAAAATCTGGTTTTGCCGTGCCTAGAAGTGAAGATGAGGCCGAGATGGTCGCTGCACTTGAGTCATTGCCACAACACTTTGGTAAGCCTTCCAACCCAATTTCAATTTCAGTTTCCACTAATAAGTTGTTACCCTCAGTGATTCAGGCACCCGTACTTGAGCTTAAACCGTTGCCCAATCATTTAAAGTACGTCTTTTTGGGAGACAACGAGACATTGCCCGTCATTGTCTCCTCATCACTCACGGCCATAGAGGAGGAGAAGTTGATCCGAGTGTTGAAAGAGCACAAGACGGCCATTGGATGGACTTTGGCCGATATTAGGGGAATTAGCCCGACTACGTGCATGCATCGCATACTTCTAGAGGAGGGGGCTAAACCAACTCGAGAGGCTCAGCGCCGTCTCAACCCTCCAATGATGGAAATTGTGAAAAATGAGATTATCAAACTTCTTGATTGTGGAGTGATTTATCCGATCTCTGATAGTCGTTGGGTGTCACCGGTGCAATGTGTTCCAAAGAAGTCCGGAGTGACAGTGGTGAAGAATGCTGAGAATGAGCTTGTGCCAACCCGTATCCAAACAGGTTGGCGAGTGTGCATTGATTATAGGAAGCTCAACGCCACCACAAGGAAGGACCACTTCTCTTTGCCGTTCATTGATCAAATGCTTGAAAGGTTAGCCGGTCATTCTTTTTATTGTTTCCTTGATGGTTATTCTGGATATAATCAGATTGTCATAGCGCTGGATGACCAAGAAAAGACAACTTTCACATGCCCCTTTGGTACTTTTGCTTATCGTCGCATGCCTTTTGGTTTATGCAATGCTCCGGCCACGTTTCAAAGGTGCATGGTAAGTATCTTTTCAGATTTTGTGGAAAAGATTATTGAGATATTTATGGATGATTTCAGTGTGTTTGGTGATTCATTTGATGGTTGTTTGGAAAATCTCACAATGATTTTGAAACGATGTGTAGAAACTAACCTTGTGCTTAATTGGGAAAAATGTCATTTTATGGTTAGACAAGGCATAGTTCTAGGGCATATTGTTTCAGAAAGAGGAATTGAAGTGGATAAATCAAAAATAGATCTTATACGCTACTTACCCTCTCCTACTTCGGTTCGAGAGGTTCGTTCGTTTCTTGGTCATGCAGGATTTTATAGGCGATTTATCAAGGACTTCTCCAAGATCTCAAACCCTCTTTGCCGTCTCCTCCAGAAAGATGTGGCGTTTGACTTCAACGAGGACTGTGAGAAGGCGTTCAATCACCTCAAAGAAACACTAACTTCGGCCCCTATCATAGTTCCACCGGATTGGAGCCTTCCTTTTGAGCTTATGTGCGATGCTTCCGATTACGCATTAGGAGCTGTTTTGGGGCAAAGGAAGGAAAAGAGGCCGCATGTTATCTATTATGCCTCTCGGACTTTAAATGATGCACAATTGAATTATTCTACCACTGAAAAAGAACTTCTTGCTGTTGTATTTGCTTTAGATAAATTTCATTCTTATTTGCTTGATACTAAGGTTATTATTTATACTGACCATGCAGCATTGAAGTATTTGTTCACCAAGAAGGAGGCCAAACCACGACTTATTCGTTGGATGCTTCTTCTCCAAGAGTTCGATATCGAAATCCGGGACAAGAAGGGAAGCGAAAACGTGGTGGCTGACCACTTAAGCCGTATGGTGCATGAGGAGGATGCCGTGCCTATCATAGAGACATTCCCAGATGAGCAACTGATGTCCGTCAAGGTAAGTGAACCGTGGTATGCTGATTTGGTGAATTATTTGGTGTCTAAACATGTTCCTAGTGAATTACTTAAACACCAATGTGATAAATTGAAGAAAGAGGCACGGTTTTATGTGTGGGATGACCCGTATTTATGGAAATATTGCCCTGACCAAGTTATACGTAGGTGTGTGCACGATTCTGAGTTTAATGCTATTCTAACCTTTTGTCACACTTATGCTTGTGGGGGACACTTTGGCACTCAAAGAACAGCACTTAAGGTGTTTGAATGTGGTTTCTATTGGCCTACCATCTTTAGGGATGCTAGAACATTTTGCATGTCTTGTGATAGATGCCAAAGAACGGGCAATATTGGTCCTAAACAGCAAATGCCGCAAACCCCCATTTTTAGTGTTGAAATCTTTGATGTTTGGGGTATTGATTTTATGGGTCCCTTTCCTTCGTCACATGGGTTTATTTATATATTGCTTGCTGTGGATTATGTGTCGAAATGGGTGGAAGCAAAAGCCACCCGAACTAATGATTCTCGAGTGGTTGCAGATTTTGTGAAAACTAACATTTTTGCAAGGTTTGGAATGCCACGAGTGCTAATCAGTGATGGAGGTTCCCATTTTTGTAATCGAACCATCGAGGCGTTGCTCAAGAAATACAATGTCACACATAAAGTGGCCACACCTTATCATCCTCAAACGAGCGGGCAAGCCGAGGTTTCGAATAGGGAAATCAAGCAGATTCTTGAGAAGACCGTGGGGCCTACAAGGAAGGATTGGAGTTTGCGCTTAAACGATGCATTGTGGGCGTATCGCACTGCCTACAAAACCCCCATTGGGATGTCACCTTTTCGGCTCATCTATGGGAAGCCATGCCATCTTCCCGTCGAACTAGAGCATCGTGCACATTGGGCTGTCAAAACGTTCAATATGGACCTTGATGCCGCAGGTTTACATAGGAAGCTTCAATTATGTGAGCTTGATGAAATCCGAAATGAAGCATATGAGAATGCCCGGATTTACAAGGAGAAAACAAAGGCATTTCATGACAAGATGATTCGTGCTAAGACGTTCTCTATTGGGCAGAAAGTGTTGTTGTTCAATTCTCGCCTTCGGTTGTTTCCGGGTAAGTTGCGTTCCAAATGGGTTGGTCCTTTTATTGTCACTAATGTTTTCCCTCATGGTGCAGTGCAAATCAAAAGTTCAAGGACGCAGCAAGAATTCAAAGTGAATGGGCATCGATTGAAGCCCTATTACGAGATGTTTGAGGAGCATGTCGTGGAGGAGGTACCCCTCCATGCCGTGGAACCTAGTCAAGCTTAAACGGAGGTACCGTCCGGCTGCAAGACGTAAAAGCAAGCGCTACTTGGGAGGCAACCCATGCATTCAACAAAGGAAGACTTAGAAAGCACTCCAATTCCAGATTCCTAAAAAAAAAAAAAAAACTCTTCTCTTTGTTGCTATTTCGTTTCTGCCTTGTTAGGTTGTTTATTTATTGTTGTTTGTTTATTAATTGTGTGAGTCTATGATTGTAACATTGAGAAAATGTTTGATTTATTGATAGGCACTGCTAAACAAAGAAAGATGGAGCCTTCACAAAGGGCGTTTACTTGAAGCCCCACTACGAGGCGTCGAAGCAGGAGGCATAGAAGCGGGAGGCATAGAAGCGGGAGGCATAGGGGCAGAAGACATCGGAGCAGAAGCCATCGGAGCTAGAGCATTCCAGGCCTCAATACTTGGCCAAGCGCTGGATGACCCAGGAAAAAGGTGCCTCTGGAGATAAGTAGCAAGCTTTTGACGGTCACTTTGAATCCGACCTTCAGATTCTTGCAGCTCATCAAGCTTCCTCTTCATGCCCGCCGAATAGTTATTTGCAAGCACATGCAAACTTCTATTCTCGTACTTAAGCTGCTGGATCTCCTGCTTGAGACTTTCCACCTCTGCCATCAATGATTCCACCTGACGGGAGCGGGCAAGCAGGCGTTGGCCCATGTTGGACACAGAACTCGCACACTGAACACTAAGTGCGAGGGACTCTTGAACGGCCAACTCATCGGACCGTCCTGATAGCAGCCTACTATCTTTTGGAGTGAGGAGGTTCCTAGCTACTATTGTAGCTGTTGTGGCGTCCTGCATCACGGAGTCTTCACCTGTAAGAGAACCGTTAGAAGAAAAGAAAGAAGGGCGCCATACGTTACCTTGACGCGGCGCGCCCGTATCACTGCTAAGGCTCAATTCCAAGCTAAGGTTCGATGAGTTTGCCATTTTTCAAAAGTGTTCAAAGAGAAGGGATGAAGTTAAATTTCAAAGGGCCGGAGTCGATTTTCAAGAATGGGAAATCTTCATAGTGTGTTTGTTGTGGTGATCGATAGCTCAATAAAAAAGCCAAGGCGACGCGTCCACCAATTCAAAAAGCCGGAATTTCTGGCGTAATTTAGGCGACGCTTTCTCGGCTGTTCAGAAGGCGCGTTCAACTTTGTCAAAAGATTTCTTCTTTTCAGACAACACGTGGAGGCCCTCATCACAACTACACATCTTTAGCCGACAAGCGCAAAGTTCGGCGACGCTTTCTCTGCTTTTCAGAAGACGCGTGCAGCTTTGTCAAAACGAGCCGCATCTGCACTACGACGTGTCGCTCAGAAATCGAAGGGGCGCCTGCTCAGAAATCGAAGAGGCGTATTAAAAAATCGAAGAGGCGCCACTATTTCAAAAAGCCGGAGTTGCGGGATCAAAACGTTTGTCGACAAAGGTTAAAAGTACCACCACTTGCTATTATCTCTATATATGTCGACTTTCGTCTTTTATGGCAGGGCAAACCTGAAGAAAATGCCCAACTCTCCCTCACCTCTGAGGGTGCACTCCCAGCAAAGCCTTTCGAAATACTAAATTCTTTCTTCTTCCCCAAAGATGATACCAGATGTCTGGAGTACAGATGACCCAGGAGGAAACAGTACAACAAATACATGTGCTGATTCATTCACCGCTTCTTCAAAAGCAAAGGTATCTCATATCATCAAGGTCAAAAGCAAAAGTATCTCATATCATGCTCTTTCCCTGTCTTTTTCTTTGTCCTTGTTCTTACTCGCATGGCAAAGTAAAAGAAGCAATCAGCCGGCACTTGGAGTCAGTCTTCCGTTCTGGAGCCAACTGCCTGGAATCTATTCCTGATTGCTTACCTAGCGTTGCTCTCGAGTAGTCATCTTCAACGGTTGATACACTTCCGGAGAAGGGACCACTTCTGCAAAGGGGAGCGAGTAAGGCAAGTGAAAATGATACATTGAAGCATGTGGAGACAAACATAGGCTGAGTTATCCTCCAACCCTTTTCATTACGAATTGGAAAGATTGAACAAAGAAACAGACCAAAGGGGTAAGCTCAGACCTTCGGGGAAGACCAAAAGAATCCTCTAGCCCAGTAGCACAAAGGAAAATCAATGATGGGCGGAAACCAGTTCGAGAGTAAGCCTGTGGAATCATCAAGATCAAGCCTCAATGCAATCAACAAAAAGAAGAGGGAATTTACACTCCATAACCAGATTTGCGTCCCTAAACTCTTCTCTTTGTTAATTACATTCTGCCATGTTTAGTATGTTTAGTTGTTGTTTGTGTGTTTACTTATGTTTTGTGTGAATCTATGCTTAAAACATTGAGGACAATGTTTGATTTAAGTGTAGGGGGGTAACTAAGTATATTTAATGCAAATTCGTGGGATTTTATCACCCACATAACTTCAAATGTTGTTCCTTGCTATTTTAAGGTGTTTTTAAATTGTTTTAGAGTGTTTTAGAGTGTTTTGTTTTATAACTCCGAAAATCACATAAAAATTTGAAAAAAAAAAAAAATGTTTTGAAAAGCCTAAAAAGAGTGTTTTGAGTCGTTTTTGTGTGTTTATGTCTTAAGGTACCTTCCAACACAATGATAAGGATTTGGTTTGTAATTGCTTGACGGTTAAAAAGAGTTATAAACATAGAAAAAAGTTTGATTTACTCTTGGTATATGCTTGGTTATGGTTATAATGTATGACTTCACATGCAATCATAAAAGAAAAATTCGTTTTTGTAACATGCTTGAAGGAAGGAATCAAACAAACGCTACATCCCTGTGAGATTCGAGCCATTACTTTCTTTGGAGAGTTATTTTCAGTGATTCTTTGTTTTCTAAAGTTGTTGCATGATCTCATTATTCCTTGCTTGGTTACTACTTAGAATGCAATTGTATCATGATAGAACTAAATGCTAGAACTTATATCCGTTTCATTCAAAGCATGACATTGAATTGCATAACATATATCAAGATGAAGTTGTGTAGTTGCCACCATAGCCAAATAGCCTTACTTCCCATATTTCGTATATATTAGTTTTAACCCCGTTGAGCCTCGTTTATCCTATTTTCTTTGCTAACCACATCACCCCTTACCTAGCCTAGAGTAGGACTTTCCTATACCCTTGTTCTTAAAGGATAGTAAGCATGACTTAAATGAATTCCTTTTGAGTTACATTATGCAAGAAAATGAGTGTGGGGGAGTAAAAGTTTGTTCTTACGTTTATATGTATGTTCCGAGATTCAAAAGAAAAAGAAGAAGAAAAAAAAAAAAAAAAAAAAAAAAAAAAAAAAAAAAAAAGAGTGAAAATAAGTAAGAATGAACTCACGAGCGTTGATGGTTGAAGAAAGGGTCCAAAAAGTTGAATATGGCCCTAAGTTTTGTGTGACTTTCCCTTGGGTGTTCAAAGTTGATTTTTGCGTTCTAAAGGGAATTCTAAGTGCCTAATTCAAATACTTTGCTCACTATTGCTTTAAGAATGTTTGTTTATCCTTCACCTTTCATTGTTAGCCAATACCCTAGCCCCGTTACACCCCTTTGACTTCTATCTTGATCGTTATGTGTTCAATAATGTGGAGTTTGGAATTGATATGAGCATATGGTGTCACTGGTTCTTGCATCTAAGTAGTAGCATTCCATTCATGAGATCATACCTGAACATGCTTATTAACTCCAGAAATTGCTTCCTTTGAAATACATATATGTGAGTGTTCATTTTTATGTTTACATCAATCTTCTCACATATACCTAGTGTAGGGTGTGTAGTCAGAAAATCTGTGTGAAAAACGAGAGTATATCTTGTAAGGATTTGAGCAAATTCTCTAAGGCATGTTACTACATTCGAAATGTGTTTTAAATGCTTAATTGTGAACTAGTATGTGGTGACTATGATTAAAAATGTACTTAAGTGTAGAGATGGCTAAAATCTGTGGGAATAATGATTTTTAACTTGTTATGTGCATTGGAAATCCGTGAGACGATTGTTGGAAGGTGTAGGTGGTGTTTTGTTCGTTTTGTCTAGTTTCGTGTTCTTTTGTTGTTTTGTTTTGCTCGAGGACTAGCAAAAGATAAGTGTGGGGGTATTTGATAGGAGCATATTTAGGAGACTTACTTTGCTTGTTCTCGTGCATTTACGTTGTGTTTCTTTAGTTATTTTAGTCCTTTATGCTTCTTTTGTGTGTTTTCAGGATAATAAGATGTGTTTGACGAAAGGATGCATTGTGGAGTGTTGTGGAGCACTATTGGGCTAGGGATGGATAGCTTATACTTGGAGCCCAAGTGTTGGATGAAATTGAAGGCCTTGTATACACTTGAAGACACAAAACAATGGCCCTAACCCAATCACATAACACCTTGCCATGGGCTTAACACAAACACCATTCCTTGCCATGCAAGGATGAGCAATTTGGGTCCATTTCATGTACTTAAACTCTAGCCCAATCCACAATCACTTCAAAGCCATGCAAAACCTTTCAACACCCTTTAATCATCCCCCTTTAAGTTATGATTTTATTTCCTAACCCTACATGCATTATTTATTAGCATCTTCACATGCATTCACACACACTTTACACATTCAAACACTAGCCAAAACCGTGAGCTCCCATTCCCTTATGCCATTTTCAGATTTCCACCCACTAACCTAGTCATCAACACATGCATTCACTTCATCATTACACCACCACTCATTCTTTAATCCACATGCACATTCAATCATTCACTCAAGCACCCTTGTGCCATGTTTCCCCCTTTGTTCCCACCCATCACATGCATCATCATCAAACAAACAAGTCTATGCCGTGACCTTCCTAGCTATTTCCAGCTTTTCCCTTTACATTTCACATGCATTCCATACTTCTCCTAGCTGTTTTCCATCATTATTTCAGCCACCATTCACTCTTTAATCCACATGCATTCACACACACTTCACACAAACAACATTCACATGCAAACACAAGCTTTAACCAACAAACAAAACAGCCAACACATGCACCAAAACACTTTGCCGTGGGCACCATTCCACATTCCAGCTTTCCCTTTCATTTCCAGCTCTAACTCTTCATCATTGCAGCCACAAACACCTTAAACAAACAGCCATATACATCTCCACTCCTCCTATAAATAGCCTTGCATTCCCATCACCTAGGGACATCTCATCTCATTCACAACACAACACACCACACAAATACACATCCATTGCCGTGCATATCCTTCCAATATGTGCAGTTTTTATCCTCCATTTCAGCCACTATCCAACCCCTTCCCATCCCTCCAAAACACTTCACATAATCCCCAAAGCTCACCTTAGACCTTGTGCCACAACAACGAGGAAGAGAAGAGTGCCTAAACGTTCATACAATTCAAGTTTGAGTTGTTGGAATGTTTAGGTGTTTCTTTGATTTCAATGTTTGAATTCAATTTTCTTTGTTTTGTAATGGAAGAGAAGAGTGCCTAAACGTTCATACAATTCAAGTTTGAGTTGTTGGAATGTTTAGTTGTTTCTTTGATTTCAAGGTTATGAGGAACTAAACCCCCTTTAGCTAGGGGGTGATTCGAAACTATGTTTATATTTGCAATATGAATTGATTACTTTTGGTTGGAATTTCATAAGTTGTGGATTCAATTCGTTTAACTGTTTGATTGATAACTTATTTATGTATGTTCATTGAGATTGCAAGCTTAATTTTCATGCATGAATATGACGCTAGAATATAAGTGAGTTTCACCTAATCGTTATGAACTTATATTCACAAGTAGTGGAGGTTGCTTATAAACAATCGCGTTAAACGAATTCTTGGCATAAGTTTCATGCGTATTCCATAGTAACGAATGCCTCGTCAACACTTATAATTTTCATTGAACTTAATGATCTTTGTTGAATGTCTCTATCATGCGTATTCCATAGTTAGGGACTTTGATTAAGAATAATTTGGTTGTAATGCGTATTCCATTCAATCCAACGAATTTAGGGAAATCTGAAAGTTAATTTAAGCGGACCTAATTAACTTGGAGCATTGAGTTTCACAACTTATCGAAAGACCAACTGAGAATCAATATTGTATGCAAGTGTAACATGTGTGGAGAAGAACCCCTTGGCTATTCCATCATCCATATTTTCATCACATTCATATTTACATTTTGCCTTTAATTATATCCTGTCCATTTAATTTAATATCGTCCAAACACATTTCCCCCATATTTCGTTGAGTCTTAATCATTCGTATTTGTTTTATTTTTGTATCTTTAAGCTTTTGGAGTCATAAACAGTTTCAAATTCGTCTAAATCAAGTTCTAGTTTCTATTTGAGTCAGTTTGATTGTTTTAGGCAGTTTGAGTTTTTCAAAGCCATTCTGAGTCATAGTAGTCTTGTTAAGAGTATTTACATTTAGTTTTTGTGTTTTAAAGTCAATTCAAATTAGATTAGCACCCCTAGTTAATCCCCGGTTAGAACGATCCCTACTTACATCATTACTACAATTGTCACAAATAGGGTTTAGTTTGTGTGCGTATAAAATCTACGTATCAAATTTTGGCGCCGTTGCCGGGGATTGGCAAAGTTGCTAATCCCTTGTCTTGAGTCTTGTTTAAATTGTTTAGTTTAGTTTCTGTTTTGTTTTAATTTTTTTTTTAGTTTCTGTTTTGTTTTAGTCGATGAATCATGAAACTCAACACCCCGGGTTAATTAGGTTCGCTTAAATTAACCTTCAAGTTCTCCTTAAGTTAATGAATTGGATGGGAAAGCGCATACAACAATTCAAAACATTCTCCAAAAGTCCTTTTATGTGAAAAGCACAATAAAGATACAATCAAAGATCATTAAGCAACATGAAAACTATAAGTGTTAACGAGGCATTCGTTACTATGATGAGCATGAAACTAGTGCCAAGAATTCATTTAACGCGATCATTTATAAGCGACCTCCACTACTTGTGAATATAAGTTTGTAACTATTAGGTGAAACTCCCTTATATTCTAGCATCATATTCATGCATGAAAACTAAGCGTGCACTCTCAATAAACATACACGAATAAGTTATCAATGAAGCAGTTAAACAAATTGAATCCACAACTCATGAAATTCCAACTGAAGGTAATCAATTTATATTGCAAGCATATACATGGTTTTGAATCACCCCCTAGCAAACTAGGGGTTTAGCCTCTCATGTTCACAGAAAGAGAAACAAAATTGAAATTAAACATAGAGAACAAAAGATTGATTACACCTAGAACGCCCAACGATTCCACTTTGAATTTCTGCACGTTCAAGCTCCTCTATCTTCTTCTCCTTGCTGCGGCACAGAGGTCTTAGGGTGATTTTGGATGTGATTTTGGTTTAGGAAGGGATTTAGGATGGTAAAGGGTTGCGGCAGAGAGGTGGAAGGTGGCTGCAATGGTGTATAAGTGTATGGAGGTGTAGAATGGTGGCTGGAATGGATGGAAGGTTCCGGATTGAAGGTGGAAGAATGATGGTGGCAGCGGCAATGTATGGAATGATGAAAGAATGATCCTAGGGTGACGCTTAAGTCCAAGTATTAAAAGGGTTTTCAGAAATTAAAACCCTAACTTATTTTGGTTAACTAAAATTAAGTCAAAGGTTTCTAGAATTAGGAAATCAAATCAGAAACTAAAAGGAAATTGGCTAAAATATGCGGCTAAGGTTTTATTTGAAAGGGGAATGTGTTTAAGTGCAGAAAATAGGAAATAAGGACCCCCCTTGCACGGCAAAGGAAAAGGAAACGTTAAGAGGTGCGGCTTAATGCTTTAGGAAAGGTGAAGTGTCCTAAAACTGAAGGGAAAAGGAGTCCCTTGCACGGCTGATAGGAGCATATTTAGGCGACTTACTTAGCTTGTTTTCGTGCGTTTATATTGTTAATTCATAGTTGTTTTAGAAGTTTAAGCCATTTTCGTGTGTTTTTAGGTTCATATGGCTAAGGAAGCAAAAAGGTGCATTTTGGAGCATTTTGGAGCAACATTGGACTTGGAATGGATAGCTTATGTTTGGAGCAAAAGGAATGGACGAAATTGAAGACCTAATTGAGTTAGGATTCCTAATCACAAGAGGATTCCTAATCACAAGAGGATTCCTAATCAAATGAGGAATCCTTGTCAAAGAAGGTTTTCTACTTGAAGTAGGAAAGTTAAGCCAAGATTTCCTATTTTGGTTTAATCTCTCCTAATCCTCAAAGACTCCATATTTCAGCAATATCAAAGGCTCCTACCTATTCTAGGTCACAAAACAATATCCCTTGCAACCTTAAGTCATGCCGTGTGTCCCCTTTATGTTTCCCTTCCTTGCCGTGCAAGGAAGGGCCTTGTTCCCTATTCTAACTACTTAAACACTTTCCTTTTTCATACCAAACTCAGCCATAACTCACATACCCTTTTATTTTCCTAAGTCCTTGCCTAATTTCAGAAAATAAATGACATTCCCTTTCTTACAAACCTTTGCCGCAAGTCTCCTTCCTATTCCCTTCAATTTTTGATTTTGTGTTTCTTATTCTTGAAAGATTTAGAGTTAATTCCTTTCCGAAACTAAGAAATAAAGCCTTAGGGTTCTTTCTCCCTTATATAAACCCCTATGCTGCACCTTTAGAAGGCTAATCTCCCTTCCACACAACCTGCCTCCATTCACAGAAAATCCCATCCTTTGCCGCAGCATTCCATTCAACTTTCCACCATTCCTCTACTTCAAAACCTCCATCCAAACCTCCCTACACCACCACTAAGCCTTGCCGCACCACCATACCTCCATAAACCCATCTAAAACCCAGAAAATCATCCACTAAACCACCCTAGCAGTTTGTGCCGTGACTTAGCAAGGAGAAGGAGAAGGAAGACGAAGCCTTGGACGTTTATGCATTCAAGTTGGAGTGTTGGAACGTTTTTAGGTGTAATCTATCTTTTATTTTCAATGTTTAATTCTCTTTTCCTTTGTTTTGTTATGAACATGAGAGGCTAAACCCCTAGTTAGCTAGGGGGTGATTCAAAACCATGTATATGCTTGCAATATAAATTGATTACCTTCAGTTGGAATTTCATGAGTTGTGGATTCAATTTGTTTAACTACTTGATTGATAACTTATTCGTGTATGTTTATTGAGAGTGCACGCTTAGTTTTCATGCATGAATATGATGCTAGAATATAAGGGAGTTTCACCTAATAGTTACAAACTTATATTCACAAGTAGTGGAGGTCGCTTATAAATGATCGCGTTAAATGAATTCTTGGCACTAGTTTCATGCTCATCATAGTAACGAATGTCTCGTCAACACTTATAGTTTTCATGTTGCTCAATGATCTTTGATTGTATCTTTAATGTGCTTTTCACATAAAGGACTTTTGGAGAATGTTTTGAATTGTTGTATGTGTGATAGGAGCATATTTATGCGACTTAATTGGCTTGTTCTCGTGCATTTATGTTGTGTTTCTTTAGTTGTTTTAGTGTTTAAAGTCACTTTTGTGTGTTTTCAGATTATAAAGCCAAAGTGTGCAAGAAGATGCAAATTGGAGTTTTTTGGAGCAAAAGAGGAATGAATGAGTTGAAGACTTGAAGAAATATGAATTCCTAATCGAAGATGGAGTCCTACTCACATGAGGATTCCTAGAACAACAAGGATTCCTACTCCAACAAGGATTCCTACTTGAAGTAGGAAAGTTAAGCCTAGGTTTCCCATTTTGGTAACCTTTCCTAATCTTAAAAGTCCTTATTTTCCTGCCACTTTGAAGGCCTTGTGTGCACTTTAGGACACAAAACAAAGGCCCTAGACCCCCTTCCAACCTTTGCCGCACCTTTCCCTTTCTCCCCATCCCTTGCCGTGCAAAGGGGGGTATTTAGGTCCTATTTTATGCACTTAAAAACATTCCCCTTTCTAAATAAAACCCTAGCCGCATGTTTTAGCCTATTTCCTTTTAATTTCTGATTTGATTTCCTAATTCTAGAAGCCTTTGACTTAATTTTAGTTAACCAAAATAAGCTAGGGTTTTAATTTCTGAAACCCTATATATTCTAAGCCTAGCCGCACCCTAGCCTTATGCTTTTAATCTTTCAGCCACTTTCCATTCTCTGCCGCAGCCACCATCACCCTAATACCTTCAATCCGCAACTCCTATCCATCCCAGCAACCTTCTCCATCTCTGCCGCAGCCTTCCCACCATTCCTCTACTCCAAAACCTCCATCCAAACCTCCCTACACCACCACTAAGCCTTGCCGCACCACCATCCCACCCTAAATCCCTTCCTAAACCAAAATAACATCCAAATCATCCTAAGAACTCTCTACCGCAGCAAGGAGAAGAAGAAAGAGGAGCTTGAACGTGCAGAAATTCAAAGTGGAATTGTTGGGCGTTCTAGGTGTAATCAATCTTTTGTTTTCTATGTTTAATTTCAATTTTGTTTCCCTTGCTGTGAAAATGAGAGGTTAAAACCCTAGTTAGCTAGGGGGTGATTCGAAACCATGTTTATCCTTGCAATATAAATTGATTACCTTCAGTTGGAATTTCATGAGTTGTGGATTCAATTTGTTTAACTGCTTGATTGATAACGTATTCGTGTATGTTTATTGAGAGTGCACGCTTAGTTTTCATGCATGAATATGATGCTAGAATATAAGGGAGTTTCACCTAATAGTTACAAACTTATATTCACAAGTAGTGGAGGTCACTTATAAACGATTGCGTTAAATGAATTCTTGGCACTAGTTTCATGCTCATCATAGTAACGAATGCCTCGTCAACACTTATAGTTTCATGTTGCTTAATGATCTTTGATTGTATCTTTATTGTGCTTTTCACGTAAAGGACTTTTGGAGAATGTTTTGAATTGTAGTATGCGCTGTCCCATCCAATTCATTAAGTTAAGGAAAACTTGAAGGTTAATTTAAGCGAACCTAATTAACCTGGGGTGTTGAGGTTCATGATTCATCGAAAGACCAACTGAAAATCATCTTGTATGCAAGTGTGACATGTGTGGACAAGAACCTTCTAGCTAGCATTCCATCCATATTTTCATCAAATTCGTTTTTACAATCTGTTTTTATTATAATCTGTGTTCTTTGTTTTAATTTCGTCAAAACTAAATCCCCCTTTACTTTAGTGTCTCAATTTAGTTAGAAAGTATCCTAGTTTGTGTTTCTAAGTGTTTTGATTCAAGTTATCGCCCAAATTCGTCCAAATTAGTGTAGGTGTTCAAAACTGCCCAGATTGTGTTTTTAAGGCAGTTTTGAGTGTTTTGTTGCTGTTTTGAGTCTTTTGGTTTGTTTTAGTGTTTTAGTGTTTAGTTTTCCATTCTTTGAGTCTAGTTTAGTGTTTTAACCTTTGTTTTACGTTTTTGAGTCAGTTTTCAAGTGATTTAGCAATCCCTCCTAATCCCCGGTTTAGAACGATCCCTACTTATACATATACTACAATTGTCAAAAGAGGGTTTTAATTTGTGTGCTTAATTATTTCGCATCAATGCGCTGTCCCATCCAATTCATTAACTTAAGGAGAACTTGAAGGTTAATTTAAGCGAACCTAATTAACCCGGGGTGTTGAGTTTCATGATTCATCGAAAGACCAACTGAAAATCATCTTGTATGCAAGTGTGACATGTGTGGAGAAGAACCTTCTAGCTAGCAGTCCATCCATATTTTCATCAAATTCGTTTTTACAATCTGTTTTCATTACAATCTGTTTTCTTTGTTTTAATTTCGTCAAAACTAAATCCCCCTTTACTTTAGTGTTACAATTTAGTTAGAAAGTGTCTTAGTTTGTGTTTCTAAGTGTTTTGATTCAAGTTATAACCCAAATTCGTCCAAATTAGTGTAGGTGTTCAAAACTGCCCAGATTGTGTTTTTAAGGCAGTTTTGAGTGTTTTGTTGCTGTTTTGAGTCTTTTGGTTTGTTTTAGTGTTTTAGTGTTTAGTTTTGCATTCTTTGAGTCTAGTTTAGTGTTTTAACCTTTGTTTTACGTTTTTGAGTCAGTTTTCAAGTGATTTAGCAATCCCTCCTAATCCCCGGTTTAGAACGTGCCCTACTTATACATATACTACAATTGTCAAAAGAGGGTTTTAATTTGTGTGCTTAATTATTTCGCATCAATGCGCTATCCCATCCAATTCATTAACTTAAGGAGAACTTGAAGGTTAATTTAAGCGAACCTAATTAACTCGGGGTGTTGAGTTTCATGATTCATCGAAATACCAACTGAAAATCATCTTGTATGCAAGTGTGACATGTGTGGAGAAGAACCTTCTAGCTAGCATTCCATCCATATTTTCATCAAATTCGTTTTTGCAATCTGTTTTCTTTGTTTTAATTTCGTCAAAACTAAATCCCCCTTTACTTTAGTGTTACAATTTAGTTAGAAAGTGTCTTAGTTTGTGTTTCTAAGTGTTTTGATTCAAGTTATAACCCAAATTCGTCCAAATTAGTGTAGGTGTTCAAAACTGCCCAGATTGTGTTTTTAAGGCAGTTTTGAGTGTTTTGTTGCTGTTTTGAGTCTTTTGGTTTGTTTTAGTGTTTTAGTGTTTAGTTTTGCATTCTTTGAGTCTAGTTTAGTGTTTTAACCTTTGTTTTACGTTTTTGAGTCAGTTTTCAAGTGATTTAGCAATCCCTCCTAATCCCCGGTTTAGAACGATCCTTACTTATACATATACTACAATTGTCAAAAGAGGGTTTTAATTGGTGTGCTTAATTATTTCGCATCAATGCGCTGTCCCATCCAATTCATTAACTTAAGGAGAACTTGAAGGTTAATTTAAGCGAACCTAATTAACCCGGGGTGTTGAGTTTCATGATTCATCGAAAGACCAACTGAAAATCATCTTGTATGCAAGTGTGACATGTGTGGAGAAGAACCTTCTAGCTAGCAGTCCTTCCATATTTTCATCAAATTCGTTTTTACAATCTGTTTTCTTTGTTTTAATTTCGTCAAAACTAAATCCCCCTTTACTTTAGTGTTACAATTTAGTTAGAAAGTGTCTTAGTTTGTGTTTCTAAGTGTTTTGATTCAAGTTATAACCCAAATTCGTAGAAATTAGTGTAGGTGTTCAAAACTGCCCAGATTGTGTTTTTAAGGCAGTTTTGGGTGTTTTGTTGTTGTTTTGAGTCTTTTGGTTTGTTTTAGTGTTTTAGTGTTTAGTTTTGCATTCTTTGAGTCTAGTTTAGTGTTTTAACCTTTGTTTTACGTTTTTGAGTCAGTTTTCAAGTGATTTAGCAATCCCTCATAATCCCCGGTTTAGAACGATCCCTACTTATACATATACTACAATTGTCAAAAGAGGGTTTTAATTTGTGTGCTTATATATTTCGCATCAACGGCAAGGGATGGGGAGAAAGGGAAAGGTGCGGCAAAGGTCCCTAAGGGGTCTAGGGCCTTTGTTTTGTGTCCTAAAGTGCATATGAGGCCTTCAAAGTGGCTGGAAAATAAGGACTTTTAAGATTAGGAAAGGTTACCAAAATGGGAAACCTTGGCTTAACTTTCCTACTTCAAGTAGGAATCCTTGTTGGAGTAGGAATCCTTGTTCTTCTAGGAATCCTCATGTGAGTAGGAATCCATCTTCAATTAGGAATTCATATTTCTTCAAGTCTTCAACTCATTCATTCCTCTGTTGCTCCAAAACACTCCAATTTGCATCTTCTTGCACACTTTGGCTTTATAATCTGAAAACACACAAAAGTGACTTTAAACACTAAAATAACTAAGGAAACACAACATAAATGCACGAGAACAAGCCAATTAAGTCGCATAAATATGCTCCTATCACATGTGCATTAAGAATCCCTGAGACCATTGTTGCAAGGTTTAGGTTTTGTTTTGTTTTTCCGTTTTGCTCGAGGACTAGCAAAAGCTAAGTGTGGGGGAATTTGATAGGAGCATATTTATGGGACTTAGTTTGCTTGTTTTAGTGCTTTTATGTTATTAGTTCTTAGTTATTTTAGTTCTTTAAGCTTCTTTTGTGTGTTTTCAGGTTCACAAGAGGTATTTGGCGAAAGGATTCATTTTGGAGCCTTTTAGAGCAGTTTTGGGCTTATTATGGATAGCTTGTATATGGAGCAAGGTGGATGGACGAATTTGGAGTCAAAAGAGGTTAGAAGCATGCTACAAATCAGAAAAGGAAAGTTCATGACAAAGAAGATAAGGAAAGTGCAAGAAAAGAGGAAACATTATCCAAAACCTTATCCAATCTTATCTTATCCAAACCTTATCCTATCTTGTCCTAACCTAATCTTGTTCCACCTTAATCCTAGCTACAAGTGGACCTAAAAACCTAATTTCTAGAAGCCATATCTGACCCTAAAAGGGTGCCACACCTTCCCCCCCCCCCCTTTTATGCCTTCCAGAATACCCAAAATCAGCCATAAGACACTTAGTTTCTAGAAGGCCCAATTTTGGACGAAAATTCTTAAACCTATTTCTAATTGGATTCTGATTTTATTTGGCCCTTTTTCTCTTGGATTTGGATTGTTTAAGTCCATATCTGAAACCAATTAGGCTAGGACTTAAGTTCCCAACCTTTGCCGCAAGCCCTAAGGGCCCTAATCACTTGTATCTGCTAGGTTTAACCCTAATTCTGATTCCTAGGGTTTTTACCATGCTATATATATATATGAACCTTAAGCAGCCGCACCCCCTAACACATAACCTAGGCAGCCATCCATCAGTCATCACAGAAATTCGTCCATTCACACCTTAGGGCAGAAAAACACCCCAAAACACCATTCTAGCGCCCAGAAAATACAAGCAGCCGCTCCACCTCCTTCCACCCTTTTTGCCGAGTTCTCCACCACCTTCCAACCATCAAACACTCATCCAAACTCAACCTACACCCCTTGCCATGCCTCTACACCCCCCAAAATCCATTCTACATCATCAAAACAGCCCAGGAACCATTATCATCCAATCTGCCGCAAGCAAAGGAAAGGAGACAGTTTCACACAATTGTTTGGCTCTTCATTCTCAGTTGTTGAACAATTTTAGGTGTATTCTATCTTATATTTCAATGTCTAATTCATGTAATCTTTGTTTTGCTTTGCGAATGATTGGCTAAATTCGTTTTGGCTAAGGGTGTATTCAAAACCATGATTATATATGTGAAATAAGTTGATTACTTCCAGTTATCGTTGCATAAGTCTTGAATACAATTTGCTTAACCGTTTGATTTAGAACTTATTCTTGTATGTTGACTGAGAGTGCACGCTTAATTTGCATGCTTGAATTTGGTGCTAGGACATAAATTTGTTTCACCTAATAGTTGTGAATTTATATCCACAAGTAGTGAAGGTCGCTAGTCACGATCGTGTTAAGCAGATTCCTGGCAGGAGTATCATGCTTTTCATAGTTACAAACGCCTTGTCGATGCTTATGATTTCCAAAGAACGTAATGATTCTAACTTGTGTCTTTATCATGATGTTCATATAGAGAACTTGTTAGGAATAATTTGTTTGCGATGCATATTCATCCAATTCAATGATTCTAGGGAAATCTGAAGGTTAATTTAAGCGGACCTAATTAACTTGGAGTGTCTAGGTTCATAACTTATTGAATTGATAACTGGAAATTGATTTACATTGCATATATTTCATGTGTGGAGAAGAACCCCTTAGCTATTCCATCATTCATTGATTCATCACAAATTTGTCTTACAATCTGTTTTCTTTACAATCTGCCCATTAAGTTTAATTTCGTCCAAACACAATCCCCCCTATTTTATTGAGTCTTAATCATTCAAATCTATCGTATTTTGTGTTTTTAAGTATTTGGAGTCACAAACACTTCCAAATTCGTCCAATTGAAGTTTTAGTTTCTGTTTGAGTCAATTTGATAATTTTAGGCAGTTTTGAGTGTTTCAAATCTGTTTTGAGTCATAGTAGTCTTGTTAGAGTCTTTAAGTTTAGTTTTTGTGTTTTTAAGTCAATTTATATTAGATTAGCACCCCTAGTTAATCCCCGGTTAGAATGATCCCTACTTACATCATTACTACAATTGTCACAAATAGGGTTTAATTTGTGTGTCAACATAATTTTCACATCAAAGACGGCCATTGGGTGGACTTTGGCCGATATCAAGGGCATAAGCCCTACCACGTGCATGCATCGAATTCTCATGGAAGAAGGCGCCAAACCATCAAGGGAAGCCCAACGTCGACTCAACCCACCAATGATGGAAGTAGTGAAGAAGGACATCATCAAACTACTTGATTGTGGCGTCATCTATCCTATCTCGGATAGTTGTTGGATTTCACCGGTCCAAGTAGTTCCTAAGGAGTCCGGAGTCACAGTGGTGAAAAATGAGGAAGATGAACTTGTGCCTACACGCATTCAAACCGGTTGGAGAGTGTGCATTGACTATAGGAAGTTAAATGCCGCAACAAGGAAAGATCACTTCCCTTTGCCATTCATCGATCAAATGCTTGAAAGTTTAGCCGGTCATTCTTTTTATTTCTTTCTTGATGGTTATTCGGGTTATAATCAAATTGTCATAGCTCCGGATGATCAAGAAAAGACCACCTTTACTTGTCCATTTGGTACTTTTGCTTATCGTCGTATGCCATTTGGTTTACACAATGCACTAGCCACTTTCCAACGATGCATGGTAAGTATATTCTCGGATTATGTTGAGAAGATAATTGAAGTGTTTATGAACGATTTTAGTGTTTTTGGGGACTCATTTGATGATTGTTTGCATAATCTTACTTTAATCTTGAAAAGATGCATGGAAACTAACCTTGTTTTGAATTGGGAAAAATGTCATTTTATGGTTAAACAAGGCATAGTTTTGGGTCATATTATCTCTGAAAAAGGAATTGAAGTTGATAAGTCTAAAATAGATCTTGTACGTTACTTACCCTCTCCTACTTCGGTTAGAGAGGTTCGTTCTTTTCTTGGCCATGCAGGATTCTATAGGCTATTTATCAAGGATTTCTCCAAGATTGCACAACCCCTATGCCGTCTCCTACAAAAAGAAGTGGCTTTTGAGTTCAACGAGGAGTGTGAGAAGGCATTCAAGCATCTCAAAGACATGCTTACCACGGCACCCATCATCATGCCACCAGATTGGACGTTGCCTTTTGAGCTAATGTGTGATGCATCCGATTATGCAATAGGGGCTGTTTTGGGCCAAAGGAAGAACAAGCAACCACACGTCATATATTATGCTTCCCGGACCTTGAATGATGATCAATTAAACTACTCTACCACTGAAAAAGAACTTCTTGCCATTGTGTTTGCTTTAGATAAGTTTCGTTCATATTTACTTGGTACTAAAGTGATTGTATATTCTGACCATGCAGCTCTTAGGTACTTATTCACCAAAAAGGAGGCCAAACCAAGGCTCATTCATTGGATGCTTCTTCTCCAAGAGTTTGACATTGAAATTCGAGACAAGAAAGGGAGTGAGAACGTGGTTGCTGATCATCTAAGTCGTTTGGTGTGCAATGAGGACTCTTTACCCATCCAAGAGACATTCTCTGATGAGCAATTGCTGTCCATTAAGGTATGTGAACCTTGGTATGCCGATTTGGTCAATTTTTTGGTGTCAAAACGTGTTCCAAGTACCCTAGCTAGGCACCAACGTGATAAATTAAGGAAAGAGGCACGGTTTTATGTATGGGATGACCCATATTTGTGGAAGTTTTGTGCATATCAGATTGTGCGTCGTTGTGTGCATGATTGTGAGTTTAATTTGATTCTAACCTTTTGTCACACTTATGCATGTGGGGGACATTTTGGCACACAACGCACTGCCCTTAAAGTGTTAGAATGTGGTTTTTATTGGCCTACAATCTTTAAAGATGCTAGAACTTTTTGTTTAACTTGTGATCGTTGTCAACGAATGGGAAATATAGGTGCAAGGGACTAAATGCCGCAAACACCTATCTTTAATGTTGAAATTTTTTATGTTTGAGGCATTGATTTCATGGGCCCTTTCCCATCTTCGTTTGGTTTTACTTATATTTTGCTTGCGGTG
Source organism: Pyrus communis (assembly GCF_963583255.1). NCBI lineage: Eukaryota > Viridiplantae > Streptophyta > Magnoliopsida > Rosales > Rosaceae > Pyrus > Pyrus communis. Next base: position 9,039,395 of record NC_084814.1, on the reverse strand, counting down.
GATTATGTCTCAAAATGGGTGGAAGCCAAGGCCACCTGTACTAATGATTCTAGAGTTGTTGCAGATTTTATAAAGACTAACATTTTTGCTAGATTTGGGATGCCTCGAGTGCTTATTAGTGATGGAGGGTCTCATTTTTGCAATCGTACCATAGAGGCCTTGCTCAAGAAGTATCAAGTCACACATAAGGTTTCAACACCTTACCATCCCCAAACCAATGGCCAAGCCGAGGTGTCCAATAAAGAAATCAAGCAAATCTTGGAAAAGATCGTTGGACCAACAAGAAAAGATTGGAGTGTGCGTTTGGAGGATGCATTATGGGCTTATAGAACGGCTTACAAGACACCAATAGGCATGTCCCCTTTTTGGCTAGTCTATGGCAAGCCTTGTCATCTCCCCGTGGAGTTAGAACACAAGGCTCATTGGTCAATCAAGACATTCAACATGGACATAGATGCGGCTGGAATGCATAGAAAGTTGCAATTGAATGAACTTGAGGAGCTTAGGCGTGAAGCATATGAGAATGCTTGCATTTACAAGGAAAAGACCAAAGCTTTCCATGACAAGATGATCCGAAGCAAAACATTCTCCATAGGGCAAAAAGTTTTACTTTTTAATTCTCGCCTTCGTTTATTTCCTGGTAAGTTACGTTCTAAGTGGATTGGACCTTTTGTTGTTACTAATGTTTTTCCACATGGCGCAGTTCAAATCCAAAGCTTGAGGAATGGCCAAGAATTCAAGGTGAATGGGCATCGTTTGAAGCCCTATTATGCAAATGTTGAAGGGCAAGTTGTGGAGGACATCACCCTCCATGCCGTGGGCTCCAAGTGAGGATAAGAAGAATGTTCATCTGGCTGCACGACGTTAAAGCAAGCGCTTCTTGGGAGGCAACCCATGCATTCAACTAGAGAGGATTTGGGCGATTCACCAATTCATGCTACAAAATCAGATTTGCGTTCCTCAATCTCTATCGCTTTATTATTATTATTTTGCCATGTTTGTCGTGTTTGTTAGTTGTGTTATTTGTTTGTTTGTTTGTGAGTCTATGCTTAAAACATTGAGGACAATGTTTGGTTTAAGTGTGGGGGGGGGGGTTAAACAAAGTGTTTTTCATGCAAATTCGTGGGATTTTATCACCCATCATTTCTAAAGTTGTTTTTCACTGTTTTTAAGTGTTTTTAGAGTGTTTTGAAGTGTTTTGATGTCTTTTGATCAGAAAATCCGAAAATTTACAAAACAATTACAAAACAGTTTTGAAAAACCCAAAAAGAGTTGGTTTTAAGTTGTTTTTGTGTGTTTGTTTGTGTCTTAGGATACCTTCCAACACAATGATGAGGATTTGGTTTTTAATTGCATGACTATTAAAGAATGTTGTAAACATGGCTGGAAGTTGATTTATGCTTTGGTTTATGCTTAGTTATGGTTATAGCTTATGAATTCACATGTAATTACAAAGAGAAAATCAGTTTTTGTAACATGCTTGAAGGAAGGAACTCAAACTAACGCTACATCCTTAAGAGACTTCAGCCTAAAACGTTCTTTGGAGAGTATAATCTGTGATTTCTTGTTTTCTTAAGTCGTTGCATGATCTCATCATTCTTTGCTTGGTTGCTACTTGGAATGCATTTCATTATAGTTCCAAATACTAGAACTCATGCCCATTTCATTCAAAGCATGTTATTGATTTGCATAACACATACAATAAGATGAAGTTGTTAGTCAAGCCAAAGCCAAAAAGCCTATCCCTTTTCATATGTATTGTAGGATTAACCTTTTGAGCCTTGTCAAAGCCTATTTTCTTTGTTAGCCACATTATCCTTACCTAGCCTAGATTAGGACTTTCCATACCTTTGTTCTTAAAGGATAGTGAAGCACGACTTAAAGAAAAAAAAAAGAAAAGAAAAAAAAAAGAGAAAATTCGTGGAAAAATCAAAAGAAAATAGAAAAGTGTTGAAAAGAAAGAAAGTGAGTTGAAAAATAAGTGAGAATGAACTCACAAGTGTTGGTTATTGAAGGAAGGGTCCAAAAGAGTAAATTTGACCCTAAATGTTGCATGAATCTTCCCTTGTGTTTAAAAGTTGATTTCTGCCATTAAAAGTGAGTTTAAGTGTCAATTTCATTACTTGGCTTCCTATTGCTTTAAGAACCTTTGTTTTTCTCTACCTTTCCTTGCTAGCCATTACCCTTAGCCTCGTTACAACCCTTAACTTGTATCTTGATGTTATGTGTTCAATATGTGGAGTTTGAATTTGGTATGAGCATATGGAATCACTGGTTCTCGTTCTAAGTAGTAGCATTCCATTCATGAGATCATATTCATGTCATTGTCGTAAATCCAGAAAATGCTTTCTTTGATATAACATATGTGAGTGTTAGTCTTCATATCTACATCAATCTTCTCACATATACCTAGTGTAGGGTGTGAAGTTAGAAAATCTGTGTGAAAATAGAGTGCATTCTAGTAAGGAATTGAGGGAATTCTCTAAGGCATGTTACTACATTCAAAACATTGTTTTAATTGATTAAATGTGAACATTAAAGTAGTAACTATGATTAAGTGTTGGTTGAAGTGTAAAGAAAGCTAAAAACCGTGGGAATGATGTGCTTTAATGTGTCATGTTCGTTGGAAATCCCTGAGGTACATGTTGGAAGGTCTAGAATGTGTTTTGTTTGTTTTGTTTATTTCGTTTTGCTCGAGGACTAGCAAAAGCTAAGTGTGGGGGAATTTGATAGGAGCATATTTATGCTACTTAGTTATGTTGTTTCCTTGCATTTAGTGAGTTAATTACTATATATTTTGATAGGAGCATATTTATGCGACTTAGTTTGCTTGTTTTCGTGCATTTATGTTATTAGTTCTTAGTTATTTTAGTTCTTTAAGCTTCTTTTGTGTGTTTTCAGGTTCATAAGACGTATTTGGCGAAAGGATGCATTTTGGAGCCTTTTGGAGCACTTTTGGGCACAAATTGGATAGCTTATGCTTGGAGCAAAAGGAATGGACGAAATTGAAGAGTTGATGTCGCAAGGATTGCTAATATGACAAGGATTCCTACTACGACAAGGATTCCTACTACGACGAGGATTCTAATTACGAGAAGGTTTCCAAATTGAAGGAGGTTTCCCACTCACATGAGGATTCCTAGTTGGACGAGGATTCCTAATCACACAAGGATTCCTACTTGAAGTAGGAAAGTTAAGCCAAAGTTTCCTATTTTGGTTGACCTTTCCTAAATCAAGAACGCTCTAAGTTTTAGCACTTAAGATGGCTCCCGAGCACCCTTGGACAACAAACAAAGGTTCTTTGCAACTTTCCCTTCCTTGCCGTGCAAGGAAGGTTGTTTCCCTTTCTTTGTGCAAACTTCCCTATTTTTCATATGTGTTAGGACCTTTCCCTTATTCTAATACCTCTTGCTTTGTGCCTTACCTTTCCCTAAGCTTTGTGCCGCACCTTCCCTTGTGTTTCCTGATTTCAATTTCTTATTTCCTAGTTTAATTCACTTTCCTAGTTCTAAAACTTTCCCTAAAGTCCTAATTTCTGATTTCTTGCAAGGAATTGACTTTTCCTTCCTTCTTTTGCACCAATTTTGTTTCTTACCTTAAATTCCCTTTCCTTGCTGTGCAAAGGGTTTAATTTCTGATTCCTTGCAAGGCAAGGACATTCCTTATTTGTTTAAATTCGTGCATCCCCTTTTTCTGATTTTAATTGGACTTTATTCACTTACCTTTTCTATTTAGACTATGAAATCTAAATTATAACTCAATTAGGTATGTTTTTAACTTCCCAAAAGACATTTAATCAGCCCTTGGCCGAACCCTAGAGTATCATTCATGACAGAAATTCGTCCATTCACTCCCACACGCAGCAAAACACCCCAAAACATCATCAAACAGCCCAGAAACACAACCAGCCGCACCACCTTCTTCCACCACCTTTGCCGAGTCTTCCACCACCTTCCAACCATCAAACACTCATCCACACTCAACCTACACCCCTTGCCGTGCCTCTACACCCCCCAAAATCCATTCTACATCATCAAAACAGCCCAGAAATCATCCCATCCAATCTGCCGCAAGCAAGAGAAAGGAGACAGTTTCACGCAATTGTTTGGCTCTTCATTCTGAGTTGTTGAACAATTTTAGGTATATTCTATCTTATATTTCAATGTCTAATTCATGTAATCTTTGTTTTGCTTTGAGAACGATTGGCTAAATTCATTTTGGCTAAGGGTGTATTCGAAACCATGATTATATATGTGAAATAAGTTGATTACTTCCAGTTATCGTTGCATAAGTCGTGAATACAATTTGCTTAACCGTTTAATTTAGAACTTATTCTTGTATGTTGATTGAGAGTGCACGCTTAATTTGCATGCTTGAATTTGGTGCTAGGGTATAAGTTTGTTTCACCTAATCGTTACGAATTTATATTCACAAGTAGTGAAGGTCACTAGTCACGATCGTGTTAAGTAGATTCCTGGGAGGAGTATCATGCTTTTCATAGTTACAAATGCCTTGTCGATGCTTATGATTTCCAAAGAACGTAATGATTCTAACTTGTATCTTTATCATGTTGTTCATATAGAGAACTTGTTAGGAATAATTTGGTTGCGATGCATATTCATCCAATTCAATGATTCTAGGGAAATCTGAAGGTTAATTTAAGCGGACCTAATTAACTTGGAGTGTCGAGGTTCTTAACTTATTGAATTGATAACTGGAAATTGATTTACGTTGCATATATTTCATGTGTGGAGAATAACCCCTTAGCTATTCCATCATCCATTGATTCATCACAATTTGTTTTACAATCTGTTTTCTTTACAATCTGTCCATTTAATTTAATTTCGTTCAAACACAATCCCCCCATATTTTGTTAAGTCTTAATCATTATAATCTGTCTTATTGTGTTTTTAAGTATTTGGAATCACAAACACCTTCAAATTCGTCCAAATCTGCCTAGTTTACATTATTGTTTTGTTTGTTTGATTTTCGTCCAAAACCAAATCCCCAATTGTCTTAGAGTGTCTAATTGGTTCAGTTATGTTTTAGATTGTGTTTTTAAGAGTTTTGAGTCAAGTTAGAACCAATTTTCGTCCAAGTTTGTGTTTAGGCTCAAAACTGCCCAGTTTGTGTTTTTAGGCAGTTTTGAGTGTTTTTAGCTTATTTTTAGTCTTGTGAACTTGTTTTGAGTTTTTTTTAAGTGAGTTAAGTGTTTTAAAGGTTAGTTTTATTTATTTGAGTCAGTTTAAAGTGCTTAGCACCCCTAGTTAATCCCCGGTTAGAACAATCCCTACTTACATCATTACTACAATTGTCACAAATAGGGTTTAATTTGTGTGTCACATTCGTAACGCATCATATTTCAGTCTTTTAAGTTATTTTCGTATGTTTTTAGGTCCTAATGGCAAAAGGAGCAAGAAAGTGCATTTTGAGGCTAGTTGGAGCATTTTTGGGCATGGATTGGATAGCTTAACCATGGAGTAAAGAGGATGGACGAAATTGAAGTCCAGAAGGGCTAGGAAAGGCTACAAATCTGGTGGAAGAAGTCCTAATGCAATGAAGATAAGGAAGAAGCAAGAAACAAGGAACCTTATCCAACCTTATCCTATCCTAACCAACCTTATCCTTTCCTAATTCTAACATTATCTTACCCTATCCTATCCAAATCAGGTTAGGACTTAAACCTAGCTAATTAGAGGGGATTAATTACATAATTGAACACCTATTTCAGTTTCTAGACGCCTTATCCAAGTGTATGCCGCATGAACACCATTCCTTGTAGGTTTAGGAATTGCAATCCTTCTCCTACACTTATATCACATGTTCTTGTCCCTTTAGGTTTAGGAATCTGCCCTAAACACTCCTTCTAGAACACCTTATCCTCTCCCTACATGTGTGCCGCACCTAACCTTCTAGAATCCCTAAATCCATGCCGTGCACTACCTATCCCAATTCCCTTTGGTTTCTGCCTTGAATTAACCCTTTTTCAATGGGATTGTGCAATCCTTCTCCTTCACTAAGTGTGCCAAATTAGCCTATATAAACAACCCTTGCCGCACCATTTAATCACCACCCTTCCACACAACATTCATTCACTCATTCAGAAATCCATCCTTTGCCGCAACCTTGCAACCAATCTTCCATCATTCCCCTACTTCCAAACCTCCATCCCAACCTCCATACACCACCATCAACCCTTGCCGCACCACCATACCTTCCTAAATCCATCCAAAACCCAGAAAATCATCCATAAAACCACCCTAGACCTTGTGTCGTGACTTAGCAAGGAAGAGGACAACGAAGACGCAGCCTTGGGCGTTTGTGCATTCAAGTTGGAGTGTTGGAACATTTTTAGGTGTAATATATCTTTTATTTTCATTGTTTAATTCTATTTTCCTTAGTTTTGTTATGAACATGAGAGGCTAAACTCATTTTAGCCTAGGGATGCTTTGAAACCATGATTGCATTTATAATATGAGTTGATAGATTCCAGTTGTGATTTCATAAATTGTGAATGCAATTTACTTAACCGTTTGATGGATAACTTATTCTTGTATGTTGATTAGGGAGGCCTACTTAATTTGCATGCTTGAATTTGGTGCTAGAATATAAGGGTGTTTCACATAATCGTCACAAATTTATATTCACAAGTAGTTAAGATTGTTTTCACAATCATGTTAAGTAAATTCCTAGCATGAGTATCATGATGTCATAGTTACAAGTGTTTTGTCAATACTTATGATTTCTATTGAACGTAATGATCTTTGACCGTATCTCTATTATGATGTCATGTAGGGAACTTTTGAAGAATGCTTTGGGTTGTCGTATGATGTCATCCAATCCACTAACTTAAGGGAAATCTGAGGGTTAATTAGTGATGACACGGTTAATCTGGGGTGTTGAGGTTCATGGTTTATCGGAAAAGCAACTGGAAATCAATTTATGTTAGAATGTATCATGTGTGGAGAAGTATCCCTTGGCTATCCCATCATCCATTGGTTTTTCTTAAATTCGTCCAAAAATCTGTTTTAAAGTTTGAAGTTACTTGGTTTCTTTTAAATTTGTCCAAAATCAAAACCCCTTTTCTTACTTGTTCCAAATCTGTCCAAAAGAGTCTTTTTGAGTCTTTTGAGTCAAAACTAATTGTATTTTCGTCCAAATTGAGTCCTAGAGTATAAATTGAGTCTTTATGGTTGTTTTGAGTTGTTTTGAGTCTTTTGAGTCTATTTAAAGTGTTTTAAAGCCTAATTTCACATCTTTGAGTCAATTTTCATTAGATTAGCAATCCCTCCTAATCCCCGGCCTAGAACGATCCCTACTTATATCTATACTACAATTGTCAAAAAGAGGGTTTAATTTGAGTGCTATCTTTTATCACATCAAACACTTAATTTGCATGCATAAACTTGATGCTAGAGTATAGGGGGGTTTCAGTAATTGTTATTCACTTATATTCACAAGTAGTGGAGGTTGCTAGTCACAATTGTGTTAAGCAAATCCTTGGTACGAGTCTCGTGCGTTTCATAGTGATGAATGCCTTGTCAATGCTTATAGTTTTCACAAAACTTAATGACTTTTGATATGTATCTTTGTTATGCATCTCATATAAAGAACTTGAAAAAGATAATTTGGTTGTAATGCGTTTTCATTCAATTCAATGAAATAAGGAAAACTTGAGGGTTAGTTGTGCGATGCAACTAATTTGGGGCGTTGTCATTCATAGTCTAAAGGAGTGACATTGGTTCGTATGCATATATCATGTGTGGAGAAGGACCCTCTAACTAGCCTTCTACCCATTTATTTTACTTAAATTCGTTTTTCAAAAGTATTTCCTACAAAGTTTTTGTTTTGAGTCTAAAATTCGTCAAAAACAGTCCCCATTTTATTTAGTCTTCATATTTGAGTCAAAACTTGTTTTCCTTGAGCCTTTTGAGTCAAGTCAAGTCCTATTTTCGTCCAAAACCCTTATTGAGTCTAAAATTGAGTCTTTTTGAGTATTGGTCCCTGTTTTAAGTGTCTAAAGTTAGTTTTGAGTCCATAGAGTCTAGTTTAGTGTTTTTGAGTCATATTTACATAGATTAGCATCCCTAGTTAATCCCCGGTCTAGAACGATCCCTACTTACATATCTACTGCAATTGTCACAAATAGGGTTTAATTTGTGTGTCAAGTTAATTTTCACATCAAGGGTTTAATTTGAGTGCTATCTTTTGTCACATCAAGGTGTTGGACAAAGACACCCCACGGCAGCAAGTCTATGAGGTAAGTTCAATAGCCGAAATTCAATCTCAATTAGCTAACCTCACTATGCTTGCATCTCAGGTTGCCGAAGGATGCAAAGCGCAAGGAATTACACCAAGTGTGTGTGGCATGTGCTCAATGCAAGGGCACCTCAATGATCAATGTCCTCAATTGATAGAGAATGGAGGATGGGAAAACACCAATGCCATAGGTTATCAAGGCCAAAATCAACAAAGGAATGATTCGTACTCAAATACATACAATCCGAGATGGAGAGATCAGCCAAATTTCAAGTGGAGGGAGCCCTAACAACCTCAACAACAAGGAGGATTACGTCCACTGATAGGAGCATATTCATGCGACTTAAATGGCTTGTTCTCGTGCATTTACGTTATGTTTCTCTCGTTATTTTAGTCCTTTATGCTTCTTTTGTGTGTTTTCAGGTTCTAAGGGCCTAGGGAGCAAGAAAGTGCATTTTGAGGCCATTTGGAGCATTTTTGGGCATGGATTGGATAGCTTATCCATGGAGCCAAGAGGATGGACGAATTTGAAGGCCTTGTATGCACTTGAAGACACAAAACAATGGCTCTAGCCCAATCAAACACATTATGCCATACAAACCAACCTATTTTAGGCCCATTCTATCTAGTTAAACCCTAGCCCTTTAAACTAATTCATTTATCACTTATCAAACCATTCACTTATCACTCACCACATATCATTCACTTATCACTTAACATATCATTCATTTATTTCACTTCCATACTCCTCTTAATTCCACATGCATTCTCACACATGCACATCATTCACTCACATTTCCACCATTCATTCTTTATTCCTTTCCAAACATCTCACATGCATTTCCACCTTCCTACTTCATCATTTCACCACATTCTCCCTCTTTAACTCACATGCATTCATCATAATTCACAACACAAAACAACTTCATTGCCGTGGGTTCCCATTTCCTTTCCAAACATCTCACATGCATTTCTTCATTATTTCCTAACCCTACATGCATTATTTATTGCATCTTCACATGCATTCACACACACTTTACACATTCAAACCGTGAGCTCCCATTCCTATATGCCATTTTCAGATTTCCACCCACTAACCTAGTCATCAACACATGCACTTCCACCTTTCATCCACAATGATTCATGATTCATTCACTTTGCATCCTTTAATTCAATCACATACTTTTCCATCATTAATTAGCCACTTGCATCTTAAACAAATAGCCATATGTTCCCTCCACTACTCCTATAAATACCCTTGCATTCATTCATTCAAGAACATCTCATTTTTCATACACAACACACCACAAACACTTCCATCTTCTCCCTAGCCGTGAGTCTCTCCATTTTCTGCACCATTCCCTTCCCTTTCTCCTCCATTTCTTCCATTTCCATAATCCCCCAATCCATTCAACACACCAACAACATCCCTTAGTCCTTGTGCTCAAACGAAGACGAAGAGAAGAGGGCCTAAACGTTCATACAATTCACGTTTGAGTTGTTGGAAAGTTTACGCGTTTCTTTGATTTCAATGTTTAAATTCAATTCTCTTTGTTTTGTAATATGAGGAATGGAAGAGAAGAGTGCCTAAACGTTCATACAATTCAAGTTTGAGTTGTTGGAATGTTTAGGTGTTTCTTTGATTTCAAAGTTATGAGGAACTAAACCCTTTTTGGCTAGGGGTGATTTCAATACCATGTTTATTTATGTGATATGAATTGATGAATTCCGGTTATGAACTCTTGATTCGTGAATGCAATTGGCTTAACTATTTGATGATTAACTTATTTGTGTTTGTTGATTGAGGGTCGACACTTAATTAGCATGCATGAATATGTGGCTAAAGTTTAAGAAGGTTTCACATAATCGTTACTAACTTATACTTGAAAGTAGTGAAGGTCGCTTGTCACGATCGCGTTAAGTTTAATTCTTAGCATGAGTAACATGATGTCATAGTTGCAAATGCTTTGTCAATGCTTATGGTTTTCATTATTCTTAATGATCTTCGATTGTTTCTCTATTATGATGACATGTAGGGAACTTTTGAGAATGTTTTGGGTTGTCGAATGATGCCATCCAATCCAATAATATAAGGAAAATCTGAGGGTTAACTAGTGATGTCACGGTTAATTTGGGGCATTGTCGTTCATAATTCAATGAAGGAATAACTGGAAATTGATTCATATGCATAATGTAGAGAAAGAACCCTTAGCTAGCTTCCCATCCATTCATTTCCGTCAAATCCATATTTACAATTTGTTTTGTTTCCAAGTATTCATTTTAGTTTAAATTCGTCCAAATCCAATTCCCCCCTATTTCGTTGAAGTCTTAGTCTTAATCTTTCTTATTTTTAGTTTTGCTTTCTTCGAGCATTAAATAGTGTTTTATATTGTGTTTTTATGTTTTTAAGTCAATTTAGAAGGTTTTCGCAAGCCCTCCTAATCCCCGGTCTAGAACGATCCCTCACTTATCCATTCTACTACAATTGTCAAACGAGGGTTTAATTTGAGTGTCAAGTAAATCTCGCATCAAATTTTGGCGCCGTTGCCGGGGATTAGCAACTTTGCTAATCCTTTGTCTTTATTTTTATATTTTTTTTGTTTTTCGTGCATTCTTATTTCAGATTCTTAGTTTGTTTGTTTCCTTGTTTTTTAGGTACTGTGTATGACTCGTCGCTCTCGGCCTATTATAGAGAACATCTCCGACTTTGACGGTGATTTTGAACGCACTTTGAGGAGAACGAGGAGTCAACAAGAGCCACCACAACCTCCACCACAACCTGGGCTTGAAGAAGACGAAGTAGGTGTAGAAGAAAAGCCCACGGATCAGATTTTTGAAGAAGAACAAGCCATGGCAGCAGATAATAGAACCATCAAGGAGCTTTCGGCCTCGGGTTTGGATAATGCATTGCCTCTTTGTATCCAATACCCCACGGCTGCAGAGGGGAAGACTGAGGAATTTGAACTCAAATCCAGTTTGTTACACCATATTCCGAAGTTCCATGGCTTGTCTATGGAAGACCCCAACAAACACTTGAAAGAGTTCGAGGTGGTTTGTTCGAGCATGACCCCCGTCAATGTGGATGAGAGTATATTGAAGATGAAGGCCTTTCCATTTTCACTTATGGACAAGGCCAAAGATTGGCTCTACGAACTAGCCCCGGGAACTGTGACTTCGTGGGAGAGTATGAAGCGTGCTTTCTTGGAGAAATTCTTCCCTACTTGGAGAGTGATTCTCCTACGGAAGAAAATTAGTGGTATTCAACAGAATCATGGTGAAACATTCCCGGCTTATTATGAGCGCTTCAAGGGCCTTGTAGCTTCATGTCCTCAACATCAAATGAAGGAGGAACTTCTCCTTCAATATTTCTATGAGGGCCTCCTTCCTATCGAACGTCAAATGCTTGATGCATCAGCGGGAGGAGCATTGGTGGACAAAACACCAAGGGATGCCAAGATTCTCATAGCCAACCGAGCGCTCAACGCTCAACAATATGAAGGAGTGGGCCAAAGGGAAGCCCCACGGCAACAAAGTGTAAATGAGGTGAGTGCTATTTCTGAAATTCAATCACAACTTGCTAATCTTAATTCTCTTGTTTCTCAGGTTGTGATTGGTCCAAAAGCACAAGAACACCAAGTTT